>NW_026687120.1:0-1061 GCF_943735745.2 Anopheles bellator | reverse complement strand
TCCAGTACACCGATCGCGAACATTGCGTCGGTCATGTACCAAGAAAACGGTTCCAACAACTCCGGTCCCAGCGTCTGTCCTTGCCAGTAGAACTGAGCGAACGCATCAATAACGGCACCAGCATCGGAACTACCTTCCGAAATGTTCCACGCCATCGGCACCAATAAGTGCGGATGCGCGTTGAACGTTGAAGTGAAGTCCTCCTGTACTATTAACAGTATCGACTCCAAGTTGTTGAACCCAGTCAACAGAGGAACCGCCTGGTACGCACCGTCCTCGATGAGCTCCATCGGCGTCCGTGGCAGGACGATTGGTCCGGGAGCGTCTAGTGGCTCGACAACCGGACCAAAATCGAGAGACCCCAGTAGTGGTGCACTCGAGTACACATCTTCCTGTTGCTCGATCAACGCCGAGTACGGAACCAGCCGGAGAGCTGCCACCATAGCAGTGGTATCGGTGGTCTCCAGGTCCAGTACTTCCGCTAAGCGGTTTGCGTAATAGAGTGGATTCGGTTGGAAGGCCCACGAGTTGAAGGGCGATCCGCTGCTGGCGATCGCGCGGTGGAACAATCCACCCGTCAGTGGCGATAGGAGGAGCAGGTCGACAATAGCAGCACCAGCCGATTCACCGTAGATCGTAACGCTGCCCGCATCGCCTCCGAATGCCGCGATGTGATCCTGAACCCAGCGTAACGCCATGATGCAGTCCTTGAGACCCCAATTACCAGCGGCCGTCCGATCGGCGGTACTGAAAAATCCGAGCACTCCCAGGCGATAGTTGAAGGTAACGACCACCACGTCCTCCGTCATGAAGTACTGGCTGCCGTAGAGACCTTCGTCTCCATACCCGCCACTGTAACCACCGCCGTGGATGAACACTAAGACCGGTCGCTGACCGCTGGAGGAGGACGGAGTGTAGACATTGAGGAACAGGCAGTCCTCACTCTCGTTCGGAGCCATGTCCGACGAAGGGCAGGTGGCTCCATGCGCAACAGCATCCCTCTCGTCCGCCCAGCCGGGGTGTGATTCCGGATCACTGAATCGCTCTGCCTCAGCGTACGG
>NW_026687119.1:0-1062 GCF_943735745.2 Anopheles bellator | reverse complement strand
TGCATAATCTGCTTACAATATCGTAAATTTTAAATGAACCTGAACTGCAACAATTCCTACATGTTTGTCGTAAACACCTAAGGACCGACCGTCTGTGGCAGGACTATGTGATTTGCATATTTTGGCAATGACTTCAACCTTCCACCTCATATCCTTACGCTGGTAAAAATCACGCTGGGAATTCACGCTGGGAAAAACATAAGACGAAACTCTTCGCCGTTACTTCGGCCTACCGCCAAACGTGCGCATTAGAGCCATAATCACGTACGACAAACAATTCTTGGTTGGTTGCAATTATTTACGACCTTCCAGTCAATAAAAAGATTGGCATGAGATGATTTGGCTCATTAATTTTCAAATTTATCACCAGCGAAGCTCGTCAAGGCTACTGTACCGACTACGATGGTTGCCCTTGGCGTGACGGTTCAATGGCCATGTCAATGAGGATGCCTGGGCATCCTAGCGCACCGTCTCAAAAGTCCCAGAAAAGAGGAAACGGAAATAGCCATAAATTGGCGACATGTGTGCTTATGCTCTCTCATAGTCCAGTGCGCTCCGATTGTCATTGCGGATAACAGCATAACGCACGGCCATCATAACGCAACACCCAACTGCACCAATTTATGCACTTTTGGCAAATAATAATCCACATAGACGGACACACAAGAAGCCTGGCAGTGACTGTTGAATACCTATTGTAGGACGCTTTTGTGAAGATCTTCAGAATTGCTCATTGAGAACGGATCCCGAGCTGAGTTTTCTTCCGTGCCTGTGGAACGGTGGCTGAGTTTTTTTCCGTGTTGCCCGAGTACAAGAACGTCGTTGGAAGCTCCCATCGTCATGGTCTTACAATCACACACCAACATCGTCTATCAAGCAGCATAAAGCGTCCATTCGCGCGGCGGAAGAAAACATGATTTCTAAGTGCGCACGTATGTGGCCACAAAATGGCTCACATATTGCTTTCTGGCGTTCGCTCTTTTCAGACTTCCGACCGAGGCTGAAGTGCCGGGTTAGGTGTTTTGTGGGAAAAACGAATCATATCACCAATTTTGTGACTCG
>NW_026687118.1:0-1062 GCF_943735745.2 Anopheles bellator | reverse complement strand
GAAGTAAAGTGTAGCAAACAAAGGTTTAAGTGGACTATAGAGTATAAGGTTCCACATTTTACAATAATTCTGGCAAAGGTTCCAAACCCAATATCAAATCATTCAACATTGGATTCTGGGGAGCATCCGTTCTCTTCCGTTCTTCGAATGGGAAAGCAACCGAAACCATTCTACCAGAACTGGTTCAAGCCAAGAGAGCCTCCGCCAGTTGATGGCCTACGAACCCGGTGGAAGTTAGTTCCTTTCGTGGTTTGCGGTTTATTCTCCGATCAATCGTTTCATCACTCGACGGGACTTGATTTTTTTTTCTCGGCCACCATCGTTAACACCCAACGTCCACAACGTTGGTATGGAATCAATCGATTCGATTGGGTTTGCGTTAACCCGACCAAGACGATGCGATGTTCAGTAAGTCTGTCTGAGGGTCCCGAATAAAATTCGTCCCGTAATCTTGTGGATCATGTTCCGTGTGGAAATCCGAATAAACAACCGCGTTACATATTTATCTTAGACGCGCCACATCAGTGTGGGATTTTCTTTAAAATTCCCAATTCATCCCAAAATAACCCGCAGTGTGGGCTTCATCCATGCAGTTCACACATATTCGCCCCGAGGTCCAGTTTGGTTTGAAATTCAAGTCCGTGAAATGAAATTTAAAAAACGAACCGATTCGCTCGATTGAAGAAAATCAGCTTTGGGCGTAAAACTCGACCATTTGAAAGGATTGTGGTTTTCAGCCCTGCCCGAATGGGATCGACAGAGAACTCTAAATCTACTGTAGAGGGTACGAAAATGCCAGAATTCTTCGTAAAAAGATCACACAACATGCGAATATACATGAAAACAGCATCCCAACGCGTTTGGTTAACTTCCAAGGAAACACTAGGAGAATCACTCTTCTAAATATGTTGAATTGGCCTCTCCTGACCTGTCCTGGAACTGAGGCCGAACTGTGTCGAACAACAATCCACTCTTGCGATCAATATTGCTCTTCGCCATCGTGTCCACTTCACAGTTTTTTTTTTTTTTTCCTTAAAATTGCGTTTATTGAGAATTGATTTC
>NW_026687117.1:0-1063 GCF_943735745.2 Anopheles bellator | reverse complement strand
CCACGGTTTGTGTGGGTTGTGTCGTTATTCCGAACAACGACCTGATACACATTCCCCCCTATTACAGAACTCGTGCGGCGGATTCGAGTGAACTCTTCGTTCTCGTTTGTCGAACTCGATGGTCGGGATCACGGTTTTCAATTAGAGAAGCTCCGAGTGCTAAATGTGCATTACTGATAAATCGGTAACAGATAACAGATATGATACCTTAACAACAACCATACAAAATGACTGTATTCTGAGTGACAGCAGTTCTTGCAGCAGTAGCAGTGACCGTTCTACGCGATCGCTCGCGATCGTTCAGCTGACGAAATTAACAATTTCTTGTTGAACTAAATCTCTGATCACTCAGCTTCACACAGATCACACAGATTTGTTCTGTACTTACTAATGTAGGTAGTAGTCTGTCGGTAGTCGGTACTAACTAATGACACTGAACATCCTCCAGGATGAACAATAAGCGACCAACAAACCCTAAACACTTAAACAAACGAATTATACTGACCCGCAATCTCGTCGCGCCTGCTGCGTATTTTTTCGCATCATATTCAAAATGTAAACAAACATAGGGCTGTCAACATATTTGTCATTCCTCAGCTGACGAAACGCCGATCGTCAAACGCACGTCAAACGTCAAAACGTCAATAACGTCAAACGTTATTTTATAGCAAATAAGCTGTCAGTCGAAGTTTACATTTTGTATTTGCTGCGAAACATGGCGGTTCAGTAAAATTCGTTTGTTTAAGTGTTTAGGGTTTGTTGGTCGCTTTTTGTTCATCCTGGATGATGTTCAGTGTAATTTGTAAGTACAGACTACATGCTGTGTCGGATTGTACCGTGTCCCGTATGATTCCCCGCAATATCAACGAATAGCCAAACTGCATTCGTTTTATCTTAGGTTTGTACCGTGTCCCGTATGATTCCCCGCAAAATTAACAAATAACCCAGCTGCACTCGTTTTATCTTAGTTTGCGCAGGAAACCCTTCGCGTAAATTGGAACAAATCTGTGTGATCTGTGTGAATCTGAGTGATCATTCCACGGTTTGTGTGGGTTGTGTCGTT
>NW_026687116.1:0-1063 GCF_943735745.2 Anopheles bellator | reverse complement strand
TCTCAAGAGTTTGTGGCTGAAAACAAATAGATAATTTCTACTCGCGCCTTTCTTCCGGTGAACGGGTAATCAATTCAACAGAACTTAAACTAGCTAAATGGTCCCATGACAGAATAGGAGAACAGACCTTTTGACCGGAGGCCATAGTTGGGCACGTAAAGATGACATGGTAACGTTAATTAATGCAGTTAAAGCATTTATACGACATTTTTGTGTGGTTCTTTTCCAGAGTCCTTCTCTAGTGTGGTATCCTGAAATCTGTTACCACACTTTTTGGGTAGATTCCAAGCCGCTTACTATATTGTCCCAGCAGAATAATCGTATTCTTATTCGTTTGTTTTTACTATTCATGCGAGGATGTGAGTTTGATGCTGTTTTATGGTCTTGTTTGTCTTTGCAGCTCTGATCTAAACTCCGCTACTCACGGAGCGGAATATGGTTTTATTATGAAGGTGAATTTGAACATGGTTTCAAAAAACAGACAACAAAATGCTATCCGCAGCGTAAGGTATGTTACTCCCATATAGGATGTTGTCCCAAGAGCATGGAGATCGTTAAGAGAAGGTTATATTCTACCATTAGCACGTTGGCTGGCGAGCAGGATTAGAATTGCTGTCCGACAAGTGGCAGATAGTTTCTTTTTTCACAAGTTTGTTTTTATTATTCAACTTTACAATATCCCATGAGGATAGTCAACGACGGACTGGCGAGTGAATAAAAACAAAACCCAAAAGAAAGAATACCATAAAAATGTACAGTATAATCATAAAAGTAAACATCTCGCAGCGGACATGCATTCTAATTAGGAGGACCAACCGACGAATTTGGTCGAAACTAGTCTCGTGTTTGCGCATATCGGGAGAACGCGTGGCATGATTATGTTCTGGCGCTGCTGCTATTGTGCGAACGAAGTGAGTTCATCGATGCCTCGATAGGTCCGGTAGTAACAGTTGGCAGATATGATGCGCTGGCAAATTGAAGAATCAGCAAAAAGGACGGGTCCGGTTACAAGATTAGCAGCCGTAGCAGAAGGTTTGATTTCGGACGTGTGGCGGAGATCGAT
>NW_026687115.1:0-1063 GCF_943735745.2 Anopheles bellator | reverse complement strand
TCCCAACTGCAATCAACCCTCCCAAGCCAGGTGCCCACTCAGTCGCCCCCACTTCTGGTTCCCTGGTCTGGACCAAGATCCTCGAAGAATTGGACTCCCGGGGGGGGGGGGCGAGATTGGAGATCTCCCCACAAAATCTGGCCCCAACTAGCCTACACCCCACCAGCCCTCTAGGCGCCCCCTCCGCCACTCTCCAGCCAGAACAACAACAATAACACCGACCGGTGCGGGGTCCACCACACCACCACCGCCCCCGTCAAGTGATCATCGCCGCCCGGTGGCGGCGGCACACCACCACCTCCACCGCCGCCACCGCCTCCGACACGACCACCACCAGAGCCACCACCAGCACCACCGGCTTCATCACAATCAACCGAACGCCATATATGGAGTGCTGGACGGGTTACGGCCGCTTGGCGAGTTTCTCCAATTAAGGTAGGTCCGTCGGCCCAGATACTTCTTCCCGGTAGGTTGCTCCTGGACGCCAGACTTCCGTTTTGGGTGCTGGAGCAACAGACCCTTGAATATCTGCTATCTAAACCCAGCCACTACATCTAGCTATAGGGTTCTGGGAAGGGATCTCACTCCTTGTCCGGGGTCAGCCCGGTGCCAGACCTCCTGAATATCTGAAGAATCTAACTGTGGCTCTATCTCTACATCTATCTATACCCTCTGAGAGTGGATCTGGATCTCTATCTGAAGGATCTGCCACTATCTCTGGGGAAATCTCTGGTCACCTAGTTCTGAGGTTGATTTCGAGGTACGAGACCCACATCTGGAGCCTATCGGACCATCTGGAGCAAATCTCTTGACCCCTCACACGTTATCCTGTGGTTTCGATAGGTGGCCCCGAGATCGTCCAGACGGATCCAAGGGTTCGATTGTTTGGGCTGGACTGGAATTTAGTAGTCCTCGGCGGGGATAACCGGGTTGCCGAGTGCAAAATCCCCTTTTCAGTCCCTTGTGGCAATCGAAGTAGTAAGTGTGTTTGTACCCCGAATAGAGACCAACAAACCCACCCACCCCCCCTGGAGAAGGACACCACCCAGCAGTCGCTCCGCAT
>NW_026687114.1:0-1064 GCF_943735745.2 Anopheles bellator | reverse complement strand
CCACGGTTTGTGTGGGTTGTGTCGTTATTCCGAACAACGACCTGATACACATTCCCCCCCTATTACAGAACTCGTGCGGCGGATTCGAGTGAACTCTTCGTTCTCGTTTGTCGAACTCGATGGTCGGGATCACGGTTTTCAATTAGAGAAGCTCCGAGTGCTAAATGTGCATTACTGATAAATCGGTAACAGATAACAGATATGATACCTTAACAACAACCATACAAAATGACTGTATTCTGAGTGACAGCAGTTCTTGCAGCAGTAGCAGTGACCGTTCTACGCGATCGCTCGCGATCGTTCAGCTGACGAAATTAACAATTTCTTGTTGAACTAAATCTCTGATCACTCAGCTTCACACAGATCACACAGATTTGTTCTGTACTTACTAATGTAGGTAGTAGTCTGTCGGTAGTCGGTACTAACTAATGACACTGAACATCCTCCAGGATGAACAATAAGCGACCAACAAACCCTAAACACTTAAACAAACGAATTATACTGACCCGCAATCTCGTCGCGCCTGCTGCGTATTTTTTCGCATCATATTCAAAATGTAAACAAACATAGGGCTGTCAACATATTTGTCATTCCTCAGCTGACGAAACGCCGATCGTCAAACGCACGTCAAACGTCAAAACGTCAATAACGTCAAACGTTATTTTATAGCAAATAAGCTGTCAGTCGAAGTTTACATTTTGTATTTGCTGCGAAACATGGCGGTTCAGTAAAATTCGTTTGTTTAAGTGTTTAGGGTTTGTTGGTCGCTTTTTGTTCATCCTGGATGATGTTCAGTGTAATTTGTAAGTACAGACTACATGCTGTGTCGGATTGTACCGTGTCCCGTATGATTCCCCGCAATATCAACGAATAGCCAAACTGCATTCGTTTTATCTTAGGTTTGTACCGTGTCCCGTATGATTCCCCGCAAAATTAACAAATAACCCAGCTGCACTCGTTTTATCTTAGTTTGCGCAGGAAACCCTTCGCGTAAATTGGAACAAATCTGTGTGATCTGTGTGAATCTGAGTGATCATTCCACGGTTTGTGTGGGTTGTGTCGTT
>NW_026687113.1:0-1065 GCF_943735745.2 Anopheles bellator | reverse complement strand
TCTATATATATAAAAGAAAGTCGCCTAAAGGTTACACAATTCATAACTCAAGAACGACTGAACCGATCTGGCTGAAAATTGGTGTGGAGGTAGCTTAGAACCCAAGGAAGGCTTTAGGATACTTTTTATATTCCGACCGTGTCACAATAAATCTGCACAATGATTTTTCTTCGTACTGAAACGAGACAGACAGAGTGCGTAACAGCAAACAATTGTTGGCTTCTCTTTCTCGCTAAAGCAGCGTTCCCTCACCCCAAGCAAGCGCGGCAGACAAAGCGCGCAACAGCAAATAACTATTGGCCTCTCTTTCTCGCGAATGCAGCGTCTCCTCCTCCTCCCAAGCAAAAATAAGCCCCCCCACCCCTCTCTCACGACCGCGTGTTTTCATTCACTTCTCGAGAAAGGCCAGACAGAGAGCGTCACTACGAGCAAAGGTTGAGCGAGTTTACAGCGAGTCTCTCTCTTTCGTATGTTCGATTACTTTGACGATTTGACAGTCTCTCTCGCACATTCTCGAACATTTGGAAATTTTTTATTGTTACTTAGCTGTCGTTTTTATAACTGTCAAAATGTATTGAAGTAACCCGCGAACACAGCGTAGTATCGTGATATACCGGACAGTGAATAACAAGTGCCTCATACATTTCCTTAACAATGCCGCGACCAAGACGGTCGAATCTTTCCCGACAAAGCCGTAATGCAAAAACTATGCGAAGTGTTGCGAATGAAATGACTGAAGAACAAAAAGAAATTGCTCGCGAAAGGACTCGGTTGGCAAACAGAAATCGGCGAGCGAAAAATAGAAACGCACAAGTAGATAATTTTCGACAAGATGCCGATTTGAATATTCGCTCAGTTTTTGTTGCAGAAGAAGAAGCTGATTTGTATCGGGCAGCGTTTCGATACAATTGCATCGCTAAGTACAGCGAGCATAAGAGCGTTCGCATTGGGCCAATGAACGTTCATTGTGATAAGTGTGATGCGTTGAAATTTTCCGGAGAAACGGCCGGATTGTGCTGCCTCAGCGGAAAAGTTAAATTGCCTTCACTGACTCCGCCACCAGAA
>NW_026687112.1:0-1066 GCF_943735745.2 Anopheles bellator | reverse complement strand
AAACGGGTGATTCTGGTTTGGTATTGACGATGATTTTTGCCAATGTTTAGCGTAATAGAAACCACCTTTTTCTTGCCTGTCCCAATCGGAATATTATGGGCCAGTTTGCATTAGGTTGCGATCTTATAGAATTTTTGTGCGTTGTGGATGATAAGATTTGGATGTCGTTGGCGTAAATTAACGGTCATTAGAAATGCGTTTCGTTGTGGTGCGACTGTTCTTTTTTTCTATTTCAATGAGTTGTTGTCCGCTCGATGGAGAGAGTCCATGATGCAGGCCAAGACTGCTAGGCGGTTGTAGCCGGATAAGTAAGTAAGTGGATAGTTGTCCAGTTCCAGTCTGTTAAATGCGAAGGAGTACTGGAAGGTCTCTCATGAATTTTTGGTGCAAATTTTGCTTTCACTTAGCTTATTCTGCAGAATGTGACATCTGGTGAATACAACGGGGGGTTCACAGTTCTCATCCGACATGTTCGGGATAGGTTTTGACCGGTTTTGCGGTGTATGATCGAGCGTTGTCATTTTGAAAAAACCAACTGTCAATCTAAGAAACGCATATTTATTTTTAAAAAAAATGTGACATTAAGTGAGCAATGCAATGAATTCTAAAACCGCACGAATCCTACATCTAATAGTCCGCAGTCCTACATCTAATAGTTATTAATGTTTAATCATTAGAACAATAATTAGTCAAAAAACACCAGGCGCCTCCACCTAAAACTTGAACGATTCAATTTCTTTTTGCATAAAAATTAAACTTTACAGAGACCCAAAGTAGGTGTATGTCATAGAAAATGTGAGACATAGATGTTAAAGTAATCAAACATCATGCTTGAAGTGCATTTGTTTGGTTTAACCAAAATGATTGAACCAATTTCAACAAGCAACCAGGCGTCTCCATCACGCTTCGAAATCGTATCGCAATCGTTAAAAAAGTGCACCAATCCAAAGTCTGCATTCCATTCCTCGCTGACTGTGGCACGGTGCTGGCAAGAAATCCCTGCCACTGGCGGCGGAAACAACTCATTTGTAATTAGTGGCCTAATCAGGCGCTTCGTTCGTCACGC
>NW_026687111.1:583-1066 GCF_943735745.2 Anopheles bellator | reverse complement strand
GGTGCGAATCGTTAGCCCGAGTGAGACCCTTGGAGTTACTAGTGACCTTTGGTGTTGGTGTGGAAAACGGACCATGGCCCTGGTGGACATAGCAAAGATGATCGGGTGCGACGTCAGCCGAGAACAAAGAAGGCGTCGGGATGTTTAGAACTTTTTAGAGCATTTTAGAACAACGTTTTAGAGCACATCGAGTTCAGGAAATTGTCTAAAGGTAAACAGACCGGAAACTTATTATTATTGAACCGAAACATGACTTATTTGCCATAAGATATTTGTGGCAGACCCCAGATCAAAGAAGCTCAAAACCTAATCCCACCGTTAATGGAGACTTACGGTATCGGCGGATCCCAAGAATCGCACGACAGATGCGACAAAATCATCATCGCCGGTTTTCTTCAACCGAGCCGAGCGCGGAAAAGTTGTTTGCAAAATGTCATTCCCGGGGCCGGCCGGATCGGGAAAACAATTAATTGCTCTGTTTGT
>NW_026687111.1:0-483 GCF_943735745.2 Anopheles bellator | reverse complement strand
GGTGCGAATCGTTAGCCCGAGTGAGACCCTTGGAGTTACTAGTGACCTTTGGTGTTGGTGTGGAAAACGGACCATGGCCCTGGTGGACATAGCAAAGATGATCGGGTGCGACGTCAGCCGAGAACAAAGAAGGCGTCGGGATGTTTAGAACTTTTTAGAGCATTTTAGAACAACGTTTTAGAGCACATCGAGTTCAGGAAATTGTCTAAAGGTAAACAGACCGGAAACTTATTATTATTGAACCGAAACATGACTTATTTGCCATAAGATATTTGTGGCAGACCCCAGATCAAAGAAGCTCAAAACCTAATCCCACCGTTAATGGAGACTTACGGTATCGGCGGATCCCAAGAATCGCACGACAGATGCGACAAAATCATCATCGCCGGTTTTCTTCAACCGAGCCGAGCGCGGAAAAGTTGTTTGCAAAATGTCATTCCCGGGGCCGGCCGGATCGGGAAAACAATTAATTGCTCTGTTTGT
>NW_026687110.1:0-1066 GCF_943735745.2 Anopheles bellator | reverse complement strand
CGGAACAGCGGTAACCGAGCGGTGTTGTTGTTTTTGGCTGCCCATTCGGATGTTGGTGTATGGTGTATGTGTATTGCATATGTTGCCCAGCCCGTGCATAATTCATACGCCCGCAAATAAAGAAGAAATCGACGAACCAGTCGGCGGCCGCGTATGAGATGCAAGCATATTTCTCTTAAAATTACTTCGCCAGCCAGCCACCGAGACATATTGATTTTTGACCAACATTTTGGTTGCATATGCATTGTTATTTGAAGAGATTAAAGGAAAGAGCTGCTGGCCACGATTTTCGGTATCGTCCATAACTTTTATCTCCGGTAGACCGGAAAAGGCGAAGCGCACATATGACCACCAGACACACGCGAATTTATCACCCTGCAATTCGCAGAAAATTTCTTTCTTGTCTTTTGTATATGAACATGTGTGCTGCTCCTTTAGAATTCGTCTTTCAGAAAAGGCCGTTGCCCATGAGGTGTGTGAGGGAGGGTGAGTAGTGGGTGATAGAAAATTCTGCGAATTATTGACCAGCAGGTGCGACGTGACTTATTAACGATTAACGGGGACGTTTGGCAATTATTTTATCGAGTTCTCTCTCTCCCCATGCACAACAAAGTAACATCGCAGCTGCAGGCTAGTAGGACAATGTCAATTACAATACGGTCTCTGGCATACCGGAAAGAGTGCCCATGTTCTTCCTCTATTGTCTTCGAGACTCCGATTAGGTTAAAGCAGCCGGAGATGCTCGACTCGTCTCGTCTATGCAAACCTATGCACAAAGCATCCAAATTAATGGTGCTGTCGGGAGTGCTCCATATAGTCCTCCAACTGTGTTCAGCAAATAATATTTGACTTTCCTGGAATTGGTTAGCCGTTTGACGTTGACGGATAGCCGCCTGTAGCTTCTAGTTGTTTGCGATTAATGTGAATTTTTTTTTTGGTCTGTATCGGATTGTAGTGAATCTTCGAAGGCGGTCTTTTGAGTTTATCGAATAATCAGAAGTCGCATACCAGAGAGACCGCCCAATACTTTGGTTGCGGAACGAAATCGCGATCGCGAAAATATGAT
>NW_026687109.1:0-1066 GCF_943735745.2 Anopheles bellator | reverse complement strand
AAACGGGTGATTCTGGTTTGGTATTGACGATGATTTTTGCCAATGTTTAGCGTAATAGAAACCACCTTTTTCTTGCCTGTCCCAATCGGAATATTATGGGCCAGTTTGCATTAGGTTGCGATCTTATAGAATTTTTGTGCGTTGTGGATGATAAGATTTGGATGTCGTTGGCGTAAATTAACGGTCATTAGAAATGCGTTTCGTTGTGGTGCGACTGTTCTTTTTTTCTATTTCAATGAGTTGTTGTCCGCTCGATGGAGAGAGTCCATGATGCAGGCCAAGACTGCTAGGCGGTTGTAGCCGGATAAGTAAGTAAGTGGATAGTTGTCCAGTTCCAGTCTGTTAAATGCGAAGGAGTACTGGAAGGTCTCTCATGAATTTTTGGTGCAAATTTTGCTTTCACTTAGCTTATTCTGCAGAATGTGACATCTGGTGAATACAACGGGGGGTTCACAGTTCTCATCCGACATGTTCGGGATAGGTTTTGACCGGTTTTGCGGTGTATGATCGAGCGTTGTCATTTTGAAAAAACCAACTGTCAATCTAAGAAACGCATATTTATTTTTAAAAAAAATGTGACATTAAGTGAGCAATGCAATGAATTCTAAAACCGCACGAATCCTACATCTAATAGTCCGCAGTCCTACATCTAATAGTTATTAATGTTTAATCATTAGAACAATAATTAGTCAAAAAACACCAGGCGCCTCCACCTAAAACTTGAACGATTCAATTTCTTTTTGCATAAAAATTAAACTTTACAGAGACCCAAAGTAGGTGTATGTCATAGAAAATGTGAGACATAGATGTTAAAGTAATCAAACATCATGCTTGAAGTGCATTTGTTTGGTTTAACCAAAATGATTGAACCAATTTCAACAAGCAACCAGGCGTCTCCATCACGCTTCGAAATCGTATCGCAATCGTTAAAAAAGTGCACCAATCCAAAGTCTGCATTCCATTCCTCGCTGACTGTGGCACGGTGCTGGCAAGAAATCCCTGCCACTGGCGGCGGAAACAACTCATTTGTAATTAGTGGCCTAATCAGGCGCTTCGTTCGTCACGC
>NW_026687108.1:0-1066 GCF_943735745.2 Anopheles bellator | reverse complement strand
CGGAACAGCGGTAACCGAGCGGTGTTGTTGTTTTTGGCTGCCCATTCGGATGTTGGTGTATGGTGTATGTGTATTGCATATGTTGCCCAGCCCGTGCATAATTCATACGCCCGCAAATAAAGAAGAAATCGACGAACCAGTCGGCGGCCGCGTATGAGATGCAAGCATATTTCTCTTAAAATTACTTCGCCAGCCAGCCACCGAGACATATTGATTTTTGACCAACATTTTGGTTGCATATGCATTGTTATTTGAAGAGATTAAAGGAAAGAGCTGCTGGCCACGATTTTCGGTATCGTCCATAACTTTTATCTCCGGTAGACCGGAAAAGGCGAAGCGCACATATGACCACCAGACACACGCGAATTTATCACCCTGCAATTCGCAGAAAATTTCTTTCTTGTCTTTTGTATATGAACATGTGTGCTGCTCCTTTAGAATTCGTCTTTCAGAAAAGGCCGTTGCCCATGAGGTGTGTGAGGGAGGGTGAGTAGTGGGTGATAGAAAATTCTGCGAATTATTGACCAGCAGGTGCGACGTGACTTATTAACGATTAACGGGGACGTTTGGCAATTATTTTATCGAGTTCTCTCTCTCCCCATGCACAACAAAGTAACATCGCAGCTGCAGGCTAGTAGGACAATGTCAATTACAATACGGTCTCTGGCATACCGGAAAGAGTGCCCATGTTCTTCCTCTATTGTCTTCGAGACTCCGATTAGGTTAAAGCAGCCGGAGATGCTCGACTCGTCTCGTCTATGCAAACCTATGCACAAAGCATCCAAATTAATGGTGCTGTCGGGAGTGCTCCATATAGTCCTCCAACTGTGTTCAGCAAATAATATTTGACTTTCCTGGAATTGGTTAGCCGTTTGACGTTGACGGATAGCCGCCTGTAGCTTCTAGTTGTTTGCGATTAATGTGAATTTTTTTTTTGGTCTGTATCGGATTGTAGTGAATCTTCGAAGGCGGTCTTTTGAGTTTATCGAATAATCAGAAGTCGCATACCAGAGAGACCGCCCAATACTTTGGTTGCGGAACGAAATCGCGATCGCGAAAATATGAT
>NW_026687107.1:583-1066 GCF_943735745.2 Anopheles bellator | reverse complement strand
GGTGCGAATCGTTAGCCCGAGTGAGACCCTTGGAGTTACTAGTGACCTTTGGTGTTGGTGTGGAAAACGGACCATGGCCCTGGTGGACATAGCAAAGATGATCGGGTGCGACGTCAGCCGAGAACAAAGAAGGCGTCGGGATGTTTAGAACTTTTTAGAGCATTTTAGAACAACGTTTTAGAGCACATCGAGTTCAGGAAATTGTCTAAAGGTAAACAGACCGGAAACTTATTATTATTGAACCGAAACATGACTTATTTGCCATAAGATATTTGTGGCAGACCCCAGATCAAAGAAGCTCAAAACCTAATCCCACCGTTAATGGAGACTTACGGTATCGGCGGATCCCAAGAATCGCACGACAGATGCGACAAAATCATCATCGCCGGTTTTCTTCAACCGAGCCGAGCGCGGAAAAGTTGTTTGCAAAATGTCATTCCCGGGGCCGGCCGGATCGGGAAAACAATTAATTGCTCTGTTTGT
>NW_026687107.1:0-483 GCF_943735745.2 Anopheles bellator | reverse complement strand
GGTGCGAATCGTTAGCCCGAGTGAGACCCTTGGAGTTACTAGTGACCTTTGGTGTTGGTGTGGAAAACGGACCATGGCCCTGGTGGACATAGCAAAGATGATCGGGTGCGACGTCAGCCGAGAACAAAGAAGGCGTCGGGATGTTTAGAACTTTTTAGAGCATTTTAGAACAACGTTTTAGAGCACATCGAGTTCAGGAAATTGTCTAAAGGTAAACAGACCGGAAACTTATTATTATTGAACCGAAACATGACTTATTTGCCATAAGATATTTGTGGCAGACCCCAGATCAAAGAAGCTCAAAACCTAATCCCACCGTTAATGGAGACTTACGGTATCGGCGGATCCCAAGAATCGCACGACAGATGCGACAAAATCATCATCGCCGGTTTTCTTCAACCGAGCCGAGCGCGGAAAAGTTGTTTGCAAAATGTCATTCCCGGGGCCGGCCGGATCGGGAAAACAATTAATTGCTCTGTTTGT
>NW_026687106.1:0-1067 GCF_943735745.2 Anopheles bellator | reverse complement strand
CTATTGTAATGGAAAACTTGAATGTGACATCTATTATCATACCCTGACGCGCTGTTAGTTGTATGACGGTTTTTACAGTTGCTTCTGTATCGTTCCGGCTACTAATCTTTTCTTGCAAAGACGTTTTTGCTTTGAAATATGTGTTAATTTACACCTTCGAAGAGTTTCAGTAGCACTTTCTTCTCAATAAATTGCTCAGCTGACAGGCGTCGCGGAATTGCTTTAAAAGACTTAAGCCATCTTCACACAGGGAACGTTAATTACGTTTCGACGCGACGCTTTTTCCGACCTTTCACACCGGTTACGACGGCGGCGACAGGCAACGGAAAAGTCTTTCGCCCTCTCGTTCGGGCGAAAACAATTAGACATCTTGGGTAGTTAAAAAATAATCGAAGATTACTCATTTGGCGTTTTTTTTGTATCACAAGCATGCAAAATAATTTTAACTTAATTATTACTTGTAATACAAACACAAATTCATCATAAAACTATTTTAATTCTCGCACCAAAAATTCAATGTGTCTTGATCTTCCAAATATAAACACAAATAATCTGTCAAAACACAACACTTCGCCCCACTCACCCAAAAACCAAGTATACGAAGCTTGGCCAAAGTTTTTAGGCGACACAAACGGAGCGTTGTCTTTTCATACAGATTCGTCGTTGCCGTACAAAGTTTTCGTCGACGGCGGTGTGAAGGGTCCCATCGAATGCCATATGAGACAACGCGTCGTTTGCTACGTTACGTTCAGTTCATTTTGGTGTGAAGAGGGCTTTATACCTCCAATTTCTGTTCGTAAATGGATGGTGAGCCACGCTGGAATGACGCAGAGAGTAGATGCATTTTTTACGGGTAGAGCGTTCTCTGTAGATGATTAAATTTTTCCTTCCGTTCCTTGGGCGCACATTTTAAAGCTACCATTTACTTTGCTCACCTCCTTACCAAGAGTTCACCTGGGAAACTTCGGTGATTCTGCCGTGAAAATGAAACTCAAATGACTTTTTGCCGCATCTATCAATAACTTTCCGGAAATGGACGCTGTTCGAAGGATGCAGTTCCGAAGTTG
>NW_026687105.1:0-1068 GCF_943735745.2 Anopheles bellator | reverse complement strand
GAGAAGGAAGAACGTTAAGACATCCCCTGCCATCCACTTGATCGATTGACGATGAAGACGGCGGCTGTCCATTTACGATTACGGCATTCGCACCATTTGTGCGCCACCTGCGCTAACAGACGCTAAACCTCCTGACACGGTGCCGGAATAGAAAAAGCAAATTCTCTGCTCAACCAATCAATGTTTTCGTGGAAAAGTTAATTAGCGAATGATTTATAGCCGCGACCGATCAATCAGCTACCGATTACGCAACATATGCTTCGCGCCGACCGCAACCGAGAAAACCACGGTCCGTTGCCGAAAATTCTTCCACCGGGATCTATTGCCATTCTAGAAACCGGGTGCCAATGATAAACCTTAGGAAAAATTAATCTAGAGTAAGGGACAAAACCCGATTTAGTAAGCGAAATGATAAATGATGATAACTTTCGTAGAGCAACCCGGCAACGACCACACGCCCAACTCGCTTTGGTCGTAACGATCCATCGTTTGTTAATGTAGGAAAGTTTTCATTTTCTCGGCACGGATCTGTTTTCCAACGCAGCTTGGTTGCAGATTGCAGATTTTTCTCGGCCAAACGCACTCCTTGGGTGCCTACGTAATCCGGTGCAACACGCTTCACCAGTAAAATGTCAACTTCCTGGAGACTTCGGAGCACTAAGCGAGATGTTTTATCAAACGCCCGGCTATTCGAAACGTCAGCTGGCGGTGCACCTGTCAACGATTTTTAAACTTCTTGCCCGTAAAGACGCCGTGCCGCCAACACCGAACTATCTTCTTTATGCTGGAGCGACCGTCAGTTCGGAATGTTCCTTGGGTCCGTCGCAAAGTCCAATCGAATCCCGCGATGAACCGCGTGGGAAAAATAGGGAAGCGTCGTGCATGGGTTTTTTTCTTTTTCGTCCTATGCGCCGCTAAGATCGGTATCGGAGTTCTTGATGCTCTTCATCAGCTTCAAAGCGGGAAAAAGCCAGCCAGTCGAGTTCGTCCCACGAAAATCGATTTATGCGCTCGGTTTCGAGGGAGATCCATTCGCGGCGGAGCACACACGCCACCTTAATGAACCGC
>NW_026687104.1:803-1069 GCF_943735745.2 Anopheles bellator | reverse complement strand
ACTCACAGAAAGTCTCAACCCGGAGGTCTTGACTTTGATTGTCATAGTTGGACTACGACGGGGCATCCGACCATTGCTGATCGAACACCCCTGATTCACCATCTTTCGGGTAGGCGGTACGCGTACCTCCGGACGCGGAAGTCTCAACCCGGAGGTCTTGACTTTGATTGTCATAGTTGGACTACGACGGGGTATCCGACTCATCGAATACCCCAGAAGCACACCATCTTTCGGGTAGGCGGTACGCGTACCTCCGGACGCGGAAG
>NW_026687104.1:366-703 GCF_943735745.2 Anopheles bellator | reverse complement strand
TTAATCGTTTATAGGTATCATGTGGTTTGCATGCTCTCTTAGGTTAAGGTCATGTGGTTGGCTATCGAGCATGCCCAAGTGATGACTTTGTTTCACGCTTGCTTGATTTCTTCATGATTCCCTGTTATATAGTGTAATCATTCGAGAACAGGGAATCTTTGGTTTTGCTCAACAGGTATTGGATGTCAACTTGGTATCTAGATCGCATTAAGTCTCAACCCTTAGGTTCGGACTTGTATAGTGACATCTTGTGACGGTCTTGAGTCTCAACCCGCAGGTTCGGACTACTTAGTGTTTGATCGAATATAATATGGCAACTTGTGCCTAAGTCTCAACC
>NW_026687104.1:0-266 GCF_943735745.2 Anopheles bellator | reverse complement strand
ACTCACAGAAAGTCTCAACCCGGAGGTCTTGACTTTGATTGTCATAGTTGGACTACGACGGGGCATCCGACCATTGCTGATCGAACACCCCTGATTCACCATCTTTCGGGTAGGCGGTACGCGTACCTCCGGACGCGGAAGTCTCAACCCGGAGGTCTTGACTTTGATTGTCATAGTTGGACTACGACGGGGTATCCGACTCATCGAATACCCCAGAAGCACACCATCTTTCGGGTAGGCGGTACGCGTACCTCCGGACGCGGAAG
>NW_026687103.1:0-1070 GCF_943735745.2 Anopheles bellator | reverse complement strand
ACTGGTGCGGCAAGCGTGAACTTGGAGAACTTGCCGTAACTTGCATTTCAATAAATTTACTACACATCTAAATGAAATGGTTGAACTGACCTAGTACGATACTTAAGTAGTAAATAAACGTAAAACGTACGTTAACGCTGGAGGGTCTACTCGCATATTGTTTGCCAGAAATCCCGCAACAAAGCATCATTGAGAGCATCCGCATCTAGAGTCAAAAGATTCAAGTCCGAGCAGTTGATAGAATGTTTCTAAGAAATTGCCAACAGCACTGGGCAACACTAAGGAAAAGCTGGAAAAACTTCCAAGCACAGAAAAATATAACTCTTGAAGTCTCAATTTAGACGTGACTCATCATGTTATCGGGCATTTGTTTTATCCCAACTATTGGCAGAACTGTTTGTCTCGTTGTTGACAATACTGTGACTAAAATGTGCTGTAAGAACTGTAAGAACGAATCGGTGAAATGATACTGCAGTATACTTAACAGATTGATCCGCGAGCAAAAATAAGCGTTCCGGCATTCAGCACGATCGTACTCAAGGAGGTTGTTTTTGTTAACTTCTTGATTCTCAAGTCCTTCAAGTCCGTCTTGAATCAAGAAACCCGTGTACTCCGCGAGAGCCATTCAGATGTCTTCCCCTAAAAATAAATGTGACTTCAAAAACACTGTATCATCACATGGTCAAATGCATCGCAAACTACCTTCAAGTGCAGAAAAATCTCCACCCATGCTCCCAACTAAACTACATCACTTATAATGAATAATTTATAGGAATGCGGCTCATTTGGTTGAAATCATTTCGCCATCGACGGACCGCTACGTTCCCAAATCAGGCTGAGGATGTAACCCGCCACGGCACAGACACTCCCGGATGGCACACAGGCCACCGGCTTTAGAAATCGCGCAAAAATAGCAAAACTCAAAAACCCGACAAATCGGGGCGGTAACCCCTTTTCGGAGAAGCATTCTGGTTTGATTTGTCCGAACTGCCGGGCGCACAACTTTCCCGTCGCCATTGGCTTCGACAGCAACAAAGTGTTCCCAAGCTGCGTGTTCACAACTCCGTTTT
>NW_026687102.1:0-1070 GCF_943735745.2 Anopheles bellator | reverse complement strand
TCGCACCAACTGTATCCCACCATCTGCACGATTTCTGTTATGGTCTTGATGCATATGGTGGTCCGTAGAGGTTTCCCTTTTTTCTCACAGGAATTACATCCCCATTCATACACGGAATCATTCACATTTAAATTCTTCTCAACATTATATGACGGAGGAACGGGTACAGTGTTTTATTGAAACCCTTACCGGTTACTTGAATATTCATCGGATACCAATTTCATCAGAAATCTCCTATCAACGCCGTACAGGAAATACCTTCGGGTACGTGCTGCCTCAGTGGGATCGCTTTCAATGAACATGTCATACCCTTTGCCACTACCGTTTCAGTTTCGGTGAAGTAATACATGGCATAAAAAAGGGCCATTCTAGGACAACAAACCAAAACAAAATAGGTGAAAAGTAGATACGGCAGGAACAACAAACGAGACGCCATAAAATTTCAATTTTCCCTCCGTTTGACACTTCGTTATTAATTATTTATGTTCATGACCGCTCACCATCGGGAGTGGCTTTCACCATTCACCATCGACTACCGGAAGGCTATTACGTTGCTGATCCAGCGATAAACGAAGGTCCTTGTCCAAGAGTGCTTCAGTCAAGTAAAGCAGCTGCTGCAACTTTCTTCGCTGTTTAGAACATGCAATATTCCCTGTAAAAGAGAATGATGGTAAAATATAATATCAATCCATTCTGGCCACTCACAGGTACACGATTTAATTTAAAACTTTACCGTAGCAGCTGAGACTGGGACCAACGAATGGACAGTGAACTGGCAATGTCTCTTCTTAATGAAGATGTTGTTAAAGAAACTAAGGATTCCGATTAGTTTCAATTCAACTTTATTTACTCAATCTTAAAGCTTTGCGTTCCGACGCTTTTAAAAGAGCAGCGTGAGTTTTCTTTTAGGGTAATTTTGCGTAGATTACACCTTTAAAACTGATATGAAGCGTACAGATACTATCCGCATACTGTATTTTATTGGACGATAGAAGAAGGGCTTAAAAATTTAAAATATTATTAAGGAAATATGAATCAAAAGTCTTCTCATATCATCGCTAACACCTTAC
>NW_026687101.1:0-1070 GCF_943735745.2 Anopheles bellator | reverse complement strand
TTCTACTCGCTCAGTTACGACTCGGACATGAGCTTCTTCCAGCGCGTCCATAACACGCTTCTGAGTTTGGCGGACTATTGGTGAGTGTTGTCTGCTGATGGTGGATAGAACTCGACCCTAACGAACAACGTGAATCCGTTCGCCAGCTATCGGACCTACGTGTCACATCCGCGAATCGATCAGATGATGCGTGATTACTTCCCGTACCCGGACCTACCATACGCGGCCAAGCTTCACCAGCGGTCCAAGCTGCTTCTGGTAAACGCACACTACTCGATCGATTTTCCCGAATCATCTCCACCGAACCTGATCCCCGTCGGCTACAGATCCGTGACCCGGAACCGCTCCCTACCGACCTGGAGCAGTTTGTAAACGCCAGCCGGAAAGGTGCGGTTCTGTTCTCGCTCGGCACCAACATTCGCAGCGATCAGCTCGGTGAGGCCCGGCAGCGTATGATCATCGAGGCGCTTGGTCAGCTGCCCGAATACCACTTTCTGTGGAAGTTTGAGACCGACCTACAGCTAAACCTGCCATCGAATGTTATGGTGCGGAAGTGGTTTCCGCAGAACGACATTCTGGCCCATCGTAAGACCAAAGCGTTCGTGACACACGCGGGACTGCTGAGCACACACGAGGCGACGTGGTACGGAGTACCAATCGTGGGCATCCCGTTCATTACCGATCAGCATCGGGTAAGAGAGTGCGGCAGTATCCGTACGCAATCCTCTTCGTAGGACTGACTTATGGTGGACCCTTTTTCAGAATCTCGAACGCTGTGTTCGTAAAGGCGTGGCACGGCGTGTCGTCTTCCAAACGATGAGCAGCGACAAGCTGAAGCATGCCTTGCAGGACGTATTGGAGGATCCCAAGTATCGCACACGAATGGCGGCGCAATCTGCACTGTTTCGCGATCAACCCGAGAAACCGTTGGCACGCGCCGTCTGGTGGATCGAGTGGGTCCTGCGTCACCCGAACGCGACGGAACTGGAGTCGCCCGTGCTGAAGCTGGGATTTCTCAGAACGAATCTGATCGACGTAGGTATCTTTCTGCTATGTATTCCGCTCGTTGG
>NW_026687100.1:0-1071 GCF_943735745.2 Anopheles bellator | reverse complement strand
AAGGCTCTAAAATCCACAACTATTCGATATCTTCTCTGTCCGTTGTCATCGAGCTTCTTGGGGATGCATAAAACGGGGGCGTTGTACGGGCTTGTGCTAGGTTGGATAATTCCTTGTTCTAACATTTCATCTATCTGCTCTTTTAAGTGGATTTTTGTTACCTCCGGGAACCGATATTGCCTCTTATAGATAGGCACGTTTGTCGAGGTTTCGATCTCATGGACGGCTGCCTTAGTCTGCGTAAGTTTATCTCCTTCCATAAAGAAAACATCATTAAATTTACGCAGCATGTCTGCCAATTCGGCCGATTCGACATGCAACATATTGAGCAATTGTGTTTCCCTTTCGTATCCTTGTAGCTTCCTAATCTGCCTATATTCGACGATGTCGCAATCCAAATCGCTGTCTAAGTCCGTCTTCCCTTGGTAAACGTCCTCCGGCATTTCCTCCAAATGTTCCATTCCTAACATTTCGCTTGCATATTCTGCTCCTACCATTGTGTCCCCAAATCCCCTATCTCTGTGGTCGACCGCTATACCGATGCGTACGCTCGGGTTTCTTTCGCGCCGATGGTTGAGCTGCTTATGTTCAAACTGTTTCGCTGGCGCACACATTATTTTCATTAGCCCTTCTCTTATGTTGATTTCTGCTTCTTGTTGCTGCAGGAACTCTAAACCTAAAATTCCCGGTATTAATAAATCCCTAATTACGTAAAATCTAACTAGAAAAATACTTTCTTCAATAATTAATTGAAGCTCGCAAGATCCCATGGTAGTTATAGTATTATTGCCTATGCCTGTAATTTCTGCTTGCTCTCGGCAGTCTATTTTTCTTACCCCTATTCTCTTGGCCTCATCCAGCCTAAGTAAATTAACTGTTGCGCCTGTGTCAATGTAATAGTTCGTCCTTCTTTTAGTGTTTTCTTGTGTTGCTAAAGTAATAAACACCATTCCATCCTGGCTACTTCCTAGCCGTATTAACTTTTCGTGGCGTCCTCTTGCCGTTTGTTTCTCGTGCTTGCTTGTTTTATTTGCTACGTAAATTTTCTTTTGTCCTTTTCGTGATCTTTTC
>NW_026687099.1:0-1072 GCF_943735745.2 Anopheles bellator | reverse complement strand
AATCTTTAGAGGTTCTCTGGAAAAAGTTTAAAATGCTTAATATTTTTCTATACACTTTGCACATTTAATAAAGTTAACAGCTGATCAAGTGTAGTTAATTCGCAGCACAGCGACAAGTTCATTGATGATGTCTCTAAATTCAATACTAGCTTGTTTACCTTGGCCAGCCTCATATCTTAAAGAAGCTTCCTTGTGCTGAATCACGTTTGCTGAATCACGTTAATCGCTTTCTTATAATGATTGGCCAGGATCAGGCGTTTACAGCAGGAAAAGGGATCTCAATTTCTGTGCAAAACTATTCTAATTATTTTCTGAGGCACACCGACGACGTGCCAGGGTAAGGGTACCTCCACTCAGAATCCTTGTCGCTATCGCTTTGGACACTGCAGACACTGGAAGTCACAATTTTCACTCACTGCTTATCGCCCACTTATGCTTGACTGTAATAATGTCTCTTGGGTGTAAACATTTATGACCGTTCAACAACGCTCTCATTCATTGTGGCCGCTATCTCCGTGGATCGAAGAATTGGTTGAGCTCATATCCTTATCGTCCGGGTTTTTCACTCATTCAAACGATGAAGGCCCACAAAAACTCATCCGCTCAGGAATATCGTAAAAACATGACGATTGTCTTCTACCAGCTACGATGCCAGTCCCAAGGCGATGAATGTCGCTCTGCGCAAGAAAGTTATAGCGTCTACCTCGGTGTCGATGACGCACTTCCCTTGGCGAACCGAAAAATCCAGAAAATAACGGGATTTTCGCGTGATGCTTTGCATCGTTTGTTGTGATGCTTGCTGTAAATATCCTGCGTTTCACAGCAACAGCACAATCGTGATAATGACGTTCGGAAAGGAAATGGTGTCCTGCAGAGTCACCCGGATACTCGTCAGAGGAGTAATTAAAAGTTCGCAGTTTTATGAACATCGGAAACTATCAGCCTGACAAGAGAATCTGCGTCGTGTGCTACGGATTCCCTTTGCTGGTCATGTTGAGCTCCTGTACTCGATTCGGGGAAGTCAGTGTGTTTGGCCCTTTAGTTGAGCACAGGTTGTCATTTTCCGATAATT
>NW_026687098.1:0-1072 GCF_943735745.2 Anopheles bellator | reverse complement strand
CTAAATGTTTATGCAAATCGATACTTACTGACTGAAATGGTGGGTCGAAATAAACTTTCGCTTTTATCTATGCTCCGTCTATCAAGTGTTGAACGTTTCTGGCGATAGCTACTCTTGAGGAAGCAAACACTTCACCGCAACACTTTCGAAGCGGATGCGATGGAAAACGCACAACAAACTGTGCTCTCCCGCAATGGTGGATGCCGCCCTCGTTAAACCTATGAAATACCCGCCCCCATGGATTAGTGGGTGTTTAGGGTTTCCATTTTCAACTACCCGCCATAAGTACATTCCATCGCTGTTCAGCCCCTGCAACTGGAAGCAGCAGAATGGCGTACGGACTGGAAATGAGGTATAAGGAGAAGATTAGTGAGGGATTAAGGAGACGCAATTGATTTGATGAATCGTAATTTTCACTTTTCACGAGCACCAAAAATATCATACTTGCAACCGATTGCTGATGACCACCCAACAACGTTGTTAAGAAAGTGAATGCCTTGCTTCTCGAATGGCTGTTGAATTGTTGTTGGTGTGATTGTTGAGATAGCGAGAAACATGCGAATTACTAATATCGACCACAAGACATTTACAAAATTATCGAATAAAACAATGCTAAATAAAAACAGCTACAACATAAATCAGTTCTCTGAGTCTGTTGTCCTCAGTTGACCAAAACAACATTTCAATGAGTTTCAATTCGACTAGGTGAATGCGAATCCGCTTTATGAAAGTATTTTGGACAACTTCAAAGGGACGGACACACTGTGAACAAAACATATTTGGTCACTTGAAGTTAGTTACCTTCACTGCAAACCCGCACAATGCCGCCCTTGAAGAGCGTTCCGTGTACTGTTCATATTTATTTCAACCTCTACCGGACACGGTACGGTCTGCCGAGTAAGGCCCCGGGTGCAACCGTTGCAACCGGGCAGTGAAGTGAGTCCAACGGTGCGCCCTGACGACGAAAACGACGGCAACCGCTGTATTTTCGCCGTTGCACCATCGCCCGGGGGGAGGTCTTGAGTCTTGAGCTTGCGGTTTCGTTTGGTTCGCTGGTTTCTCAACCCATCAG
>NW_026687097.1:0-1072 GCF_943735745.2 Anopheles bellator | reverse complement strand
ACGTGGCTCGATGATGATATCCCGAATGGATTATTTTGTAAAGGGACTTACACTATTTATCGATGCGATCGCAACCCGTGCTCTAGCGCTCTCAGTCGCGGAGGAGGTGTGTTAGTGGCCATCAAGTCTAAATTCAAATCTACCGAGATCACGATCAACACCACGCGCCTCTTGTAGGTCTGGGTGGACTGCACCATCCCGGCGCACGTGCCACGGTCAGATTGATGACGTCAAGATTCGTCTGGCCGAGCATACGGAAAGATGCAGCCCTCTTCGCACGAAACTGCCTACAGTGTCAACGAACGAAAACGACACGACACACCAAGGCGCCCTTAGCACGCTTTCCAACGGCAACGAGCCGTTTTGCGCACATCAACATCGATCTGGTGGGACCGTTCCCGCCGAGCAACGGCAATCGTTACTGCCTGACCATCATCGACAGATTCACCCGATGGCCCGAGGCTATTCCGATACCAGATATGACAGCGCCAATCGTCGCCCAAGCGCTACTATCGAATTGGATAGCACGTTTCGGTGTACCCCAATTCATCACGACCGACCAGGGGCGACAATTCGAATCGACTCTCTTCGAAGAGCTTCTCCGAACGATCGGTACAGCGCACTTCCGAACCACCGCGTATCATCCACAAAGCAACGGGCTTGTGGAACGACTGCATCGAACGTTAAAAGCAGCCATCATGTGTTGCGACCCAGTCCACTGGACGACCCATCTACCGTTGATCCTTCTTGGATTAAGGACAGCAGTAAAGGACGACCTGGGAGCAGCACCAGCCGAACTCGTATATGGGACGACGCTCAGAATACCGGCTGAATTCGTCAGGGAATCAACGACACCTACCAGCGACCCGACTCCCGAATTCATAGTCAGCCTACGAAACGCGATGAAACGAATTCGCACGACTGACACCAACTGGCACGGACGACAACGAGTCTTCGTGCATCGTGATCTGGCTAACGCTACGCACGTCTTTATCCGCAACGACAACATCCGACCATCGCTAACACCGCCATACCGAGGTCCATACGCCGTCGAGAGGCGAGACGTTAAATA
>NW_026687096.1:0-1072 GCF_943735745.2 Anopheles bellator | reverse complement strand
AGGACACCCTTTTCGGGCGGAGCACTCCCCTTTGTCTGGCTGCCGACCCAACGAGCAGACAGGTCCTTCCTTCGCGGGGCCTGCTCGAAGGGCCGTGCACCAACAGTGGTGGCTCCAGAGAGGAAGTAACCTCACATCAGAGCGAGACGCTCGGGGTAGAAGAAGCTTCCCCCCCAAGTAGAGATCGAGACGCTCGGGGTGGAAAGAAGGAACTTTCCCCCAAATAGAGGTCGAGAAGCTCGGGGTAGAATAGGAAGGAAGGAACTTTCTCCCCAAATATATGGATCGAGAGCTGAGAAACGCTGCTTTCCGAAAATTAACACTGGAAAAGCTACAATGCGTGCATAGCCGATCACATAAATTAACCACGAAGTCGCTAGTAAAATTGCAAAAACTAGATTCCTTGTTAATTGATCCGACTCGACGGTTGAAATCCGATACATTGCTCAAAGTAATTGGTGAGCTAAACAAATTAATAGCAGAGATAAATGTTTGGATAGAGTTAGAAAGCAGAAAAAGGGCAGTATAGAAAGAAGAACCCTTCCCCGCACACACGAGGCTGCGAACCAGCTCACTTCCGAGAATTCATTCAGCGAACCCGCTAAGAAGCATCCAAGGGCAGGGAGCTACGGTCCCAGTGGCACAGCAAAAAGGGTTGGAGCAAGATGGCGACAGGTAGAAGATCATCCCAGTTTTTTGTAGAAAACAAGAATGGACACTGTCGCTTATGCGATAAGCCCGACGAGAAAGATAAGCACATGGTTCAATGTGATGAGTGCGACAGGTGGTTTCACCTAAAGTGCGCAAAACTCACCGAAGTACCGACAGAGACGCAACCCTACGATTGCATCAAATGCGCTGCCGATAAAAAAAGGGCAGCGCGAGCCCAACCATCGAGTTCCGACGTTCAAACGGACTCTTCAAGCGCCGCAATCATGGCATTGGTTGAAGCGCTCCAAAATAATAACACCTTTGGAAACCAGCACCTAAAAAGGCTGTCCCTTAATAATTTGCCATACTTCGACGGCAAATCTAGAGAATGGCCTAGATTCAAGCAAGCTTTCGAACAAAC
>NW_026687095.1:0-1073 GCF_943735745.2 Anopheles bellator | reverse complement strand
TGTTGTACAGACCGCATATTTCGTCAAGGTCTTTTTTATCCTCCACACTGTGGACGGCATTGTATTTTTTTGCAACGGGCGCAGCTTGCTTCTTCAAGCATACCTTACTTATGTGTCCCGTCTTTTTGCATGCATGGCAAATTGTGTTGACGTGCGCACACTTGTTCGCCAAGTGTTGTGTGTTACCGCATCGGTAACACGCAGTTGTGCTTGTATTGGTGCCCCCTTTATCCAGTCGATCAGCATGCATTGGCTTTCGGCCTTTTGTACTTTTATTGGCCTGGCGTAGCAACCAAATATCATTCTTTTCTTGGCCCTGAATTTCGTCACCCCCCTCGCGCTGACATTTCCATTGCCACAGCGAGGTCATGCGCCTTATCTAATGTAAGGTCGCGCACTTCAAGCAGTCTAGCTTGGATTCCACGATTTTTCAGGCCAAAGACAAATTGGTTTCGTAGAGCCGTATTCAGATAGTCCCCGAAATTACACGTGATTGCTAACTTCTTTAGCAATAGCAGGTAGTCATCTATTGACTCCTCACCCTGCTTGCAGCACTTGAAACGGAAATTTTCTAATATTTCTAGAGGTTTCGGGGTGAAATGCTCTTGCAGCAATTTAACGATTTCGGCGTAAGTTTTGGCATGCGGTTTCACTGGGGCCAACTTATCCGCCACAATATCGTAGTTCTCACTACCGATGTAATGCAGTAGCATTAGTAATTTTCTGTCCTCCGGGACCAAAAACAGTGTGAACGCGGTTTCCAGACGCTCAACCCATCGCGTCCATTTTGTTCGATGGCGATCGAACGGCTCGATGATGGGCGTCTGTATGGTCAGGGCAGCACGTTGCCCAGCCGCAGCACTTGCGTTAGGTGCGTCAACCATCCTCGTCGCCAGTTATTGTGACCTTGCACGTAATATGTCGAACTTGTAAAGTAACTTTGGTAGGTTGGTTACAATATCTACCTATCAACCTTTATTGTAGTAAGTAACACAGCACGTCTGTTCAGCACGCTTGCTTATGATCGACTGCCTGTCACGTTTGACAGCTCCCTTGTCACAGGTCCACGACAG
>NW_026687094.1:0-1073 GCF_943735745.2 Anopheles bellator | reverse complement strand
CAAGAACGCAACGCGTGTACCGTTCGCGGGGACCGTTACTCGAATTTCCCCCCCCTCCCCCCGTCCCAATCGGCCCTTCCCTTCCGCCTCCTTCCCTTTCCGAGGAACCGAGAGCCACAATTACACGTTATTGACATTTGATAGGTGCCGCAAGGCGCAACACGAAGACGAAGCCGACCGGAGGTCTCCTGGAGGGCTGCGTGCGTGTGTGTGTGTAGCGGGTGGGGTGGGGAGCAGATCAGGAGCCGAGTGTCCTCGAGCGGGCGATCCGCGAGCGATCCTGGCTTCCGGGTGCTTTTCGGGGCGCGTGTCGGAATGGGGTCAGCGGATCAATTTGGTGGTCGCTCAAGTCGCCGTACAGTTGGTCCTTCCCCCCCCCCCCCCCCCTCCGGCTACCTTCCCCACCGAAACTCTCCCCTCTCGTCTCTCGCTTGAGGAGTGAGCGGGCGGCAGAATGGTTGGGCCCTTCGAGAGTCTCGAACACCTCCCTTCACCCAATCGATTATCTTTGTCCCGGTGATCCCCCCCCCCCCCCCCCCTCGGGGGGTAGCTCCCCCTCGCACCACCACCCCGTGTGGACCCTCGTTCCGTTATTAAAAATATTCGGACTCGCTTGGCGCGGCGCAAGCGGTTGGCTCAGGCTCCTACAAAGATGGGCGAGAAGGGCTAGAAGTGGGGGGCGGGGAAGGTAGCGGGACCCAAACCGAACAGAACGCCTCCTCCCCAGCTCGCCCACCCCCCGCCAGTGCCCTACACAATTCTGCGCGATCGGCTCGTCCCGCGAAATATGCCCCGAGTCGGAAGAAAGAAAGAGAGAGAGAGCGAGAGCTACAGAAAGAGACAGAGGGAGGAAGAAAGGAGTAAAACAAAAGAGAACACACACTATTAAGAACGAACGGCGGGACGAACGAACTCGAACGGACGGTAATCGACGCATGACGCGCTCGGCTCGCGCGCACCGATGACGGTGGCGGCATCGACGAGAATAACAAGAAATGAATGCAACCCCCCCCCCCCCCCCCGCCACCCCACCCACCCTCAGCGAAGAATGGGGGCGTGGGGGAAAAACACTC
>NW_026687093.1:0-1073 GCF_943735745.2 Anopheles bellator | reverse complement strand
CAAGAACGCAACGCGTGTACCGTTCGCGGGGACCGTTACTCGAATTTCCCCCCCCTCCCCCCGTCCCAATCGGCCCTTCCCTTCCGCCTCCTTCCCTTTCCGAGGAACCGAGAGCCACAATTACACGTTATTGACATTTGATAGGTGCCGCAAGGCGCAACACGAAGACGAAGCCGACCGGAGGTCTCCTGGAGGGCTGCGTGCGTGTGTGTGTGTAGCGGGTGGGGTGGGGAGCAGATCAGGAGCCGAGTGTCCTCGAGCGGGCGATCCGCGAGCGATCCTGGCTTCCGGGTGCTTTTCGGGGCGCGTGTCGGAATGGGGTCAGCGGATCAATTTGGTGGTCGCTCAAGTCGCCGTACAGTTGGTCCTTCCCCCCCCCCCCCCCCCTCCGGCTACCTTCCCCACCGAAACTCTCCCCTCTCGTCTCTCGCTTGAGGAGTGAGCGGGCGGCAGAATGGTTGGGCCCTTCGAGAGTCTCGAACACCTCCCTTCACCCAATCGATTATCTTTGTCCCGGTGATCCCCCCCCCCCCCCCCCCTCGGGGGGTAGCTCCCCCTCGCACCACCACCCCGTGTGGACCCTCGTTCCGTTATTAAAAATATTCGGACTCGCTTGGCGCGGCGCAAGCGGTTGGCTCAGGCTCCTACAAAGATGGGCGAGAAGGGCTAGAAGTGGGGGGCGGGGAAGGTAGCGGGACCCAAACCGAACAGAACGCCTCCTCCCCAGCTCGCCCACCCCCCGCCAGTGCCCTACACAATTCTGCGCGATCGGCTCGTCCCGCGAAATATGCCCCGAGTCGGAAGAAAGAAAGAGAGAGAGAGCGAGAGCTACAGAAAGAGACAGAGGGAGGAAGAAAGGAGTAAAACAAAAGAGAACACACACTATTAAGAACGAACGGCGGGACGAACGAACTCGAACGGACGGTAATCGACGCATGACGCGCTCGGCTCGCGCGCACCGATGACGGTGGCGGCATCGACGAGAATAACAAGAAATGAATGCAACCCCCCCCCCCCCCCCCGCCACCCCACCCACCCTCAGCGAAGAATGGGGGCGTGGGGGAAAAACACTC
>NW_026687092.1:0-1073 GCF_943735745.2 Anopheles bellator | reverse complement strand
CTGATGGGTTGAGAAACCAGCGAACCAAACGAAACCGCAAGCTCAAGACTCAAGACCTCCCCCCCGGGCGATGGTGCAACGGCGAAAATACAGCGGTTGCCGTCGTTTTCGTCGTCAGGGCGCACCGTTGGACTCACTTCACTGCCCGGTTGCAACGGTTGCACCCGGGGCCTTACTCGGCAGACCGTACCGTGTCCGGTAGAGGTTGAAATAAATATGAACAGTACACGGAACGCTCTTCAAGGGCGGCATTGTGCGGGTTTGCAGTGAAGGTAACTAACTTCAAGTGACCAAATATGTTTTGTTCACAGTGTGTCCGTCCCTTTGAAGTTGTCCAAAATACTTTCATAAAGCGGATTCGCATTCACCTAGTCGAATTGAAACTCATTGAAATGTTGTTTTGGTCAACTGAGGACAACAGACTCAGAGAACTGATTTATGTTGTAGCTGTTTTTATTTAGCATTGTTTTATTCGATAATTTTGTAAATGTCTTGTGGTCGATATTAGTAATTCGCATGTTTCTCGCTATCTCAACAATCACACCAACAACAATTCAACAGCCATTCGAGAAGCAAGGCATTCACTTTCTTAACAACGTTGTTGGGTGGTCATCAGCAATCGGTTGCAAGTATGATATTTTTGGTGCTCGTGAAAAGTGAAAATTACGATTCATCAAATCAATTGCGTCTCCTTAATCCCTCACTAATCTTCTCCTTATACCTCATTTCCAGTCCGTACGCCATTCTGCTGCTTCCAGTTGCAGGGGCTGAACAGCGATGGAATGTACTTATAACGGGTAGTTGAAAATGGAAACCCAAAACACCCACTAATCCATGGGGGCGGGTGTTTCATAGGTTTGACGAGGGCGGCACCCACCATTGCGGGAGAGCACAGTTTGTTGTGCGTTTTCCATCGCATCCGCTTCGAAAGTGTTGCGGTGAAGTGTTTGCTTCCTCAAGAGTAGCTATCGCCAGAAACGTTCAACACTTGATAGACGGAGCATAGATAAAAGCGAAAGTTTATTTCGACCCACCATTTCAGTCAGTAAGTATCGATTTGCATAAACATTTAG
>NW_026687091.1:0-1073 GCF_943735745.2 Anopheles bellator | reverse complement strand
TGTTGTACAGACCGCATATTTCGTCAAGGTCTTTTTTATCCTCCACACTGTGGACGGCATTGTATTTTTTTGCAACGGGCGCAGCTTGCTTCTTCAAGCATACCTTACTTATGTGTCCCGTCTTTTTGCATGCATGGCAAATTGTGTTGACGTGCGCACACTTGTTCGCCAAGTGTTGTGTGTTACCGCATCGGTAACACGCAGTTGTGCTTGTATTGGTGCCCCCTTTATCCAGTCGATCAGCATGCATTGGCTTTCGGCCTTTTGTACTTTTATTGGCCTGGCGTAGCAACCAAATATCATTCTTTTCTTGGCCCTGAATTTCGTCACCCCCCTCGCGCTGACATTTCCATTGCCACAGCGAGGTCATGCGCCTTATCTAATGTAAGGTCGCGCACTTCAAGCAGTCTAGCTTGGATTCCACGATTTTTCAGGCCAAAGACAAATTGGTTTCGTAGAGCCGTATTCAGATAGTCCCCGAAATTACACGTGATTGCTAACTTCTTTAGCAATAGCAGGTAGTCATCTATTGACTCCTCACCCTGCTTGCAGCACTTGAAACGGAAATTTTCTAATATTTCTAGAGGTTTCGGGGTGAAATGCTCTTGCAGCAATTTAACGATTTCGGCGTAAGTTTTGGCATGCGGTTTCACTGGGGCCAACTTATCCGCCACAATATCGTAGTTCTCACTACCGATGTAATGCAGTAGCATTAGTAATTTTCTGTCCTCCGGGACCAAAAACAGTGTGAACGCGGTTTCCAGACGCTCAACCCATCGCGTCCATTTTGTTCGATGGCGATCGAACGGCTCGATGATGGGCGTCTGTATGGTCAGGGCAGCACGTTGCCCAGCCGCAGCACTTGCGTTAGGTGCGTCAACCATCCTCGTCGCCAGTTATTGTGACCTTGCACGTAATATGTCGAACTTGTAAAGTAACTTTGGTAGGTTGGTTACAATATCTACCTATCAACCTTTATTGTAGTAAGTAACACAGCACGTCTGTTCAGCACGCTTGCTTATGATCGACTGCCTGTCACGTTTGACAGCTCCCTTGTCACAGGTCCACGACAG
>NW_026687090.1:0-1073 GCF_943735745.2 Anopheles bellator | reverse complement strand
AACGATCGATTTTTCCGATTCGATCGGAGCAACTGGAAGCAAATTAGTCTTCATTGCGTCGGTAGGTGAACTTGAATGATCGTCGCCAATTGATCGAAAGTAATTTATATGTTTCCTTCCTTGAAGCAGGCAATTTGCAATCGCATAATTAAGGCCTGTAAATTTGCATGCCTTGACGACACGTTAGCGACTCACGTAAGACTAGCGAGTTTGGCACTCGAGTGGTGGTGTAAACACTTTTCGAAAAAGGTTAATGCGATTCACACTCTTTGGAAGGCTCGTGCTGAACGTTGTCTGTTTGGCTGTGTGAAACCGTGCAATTTGCATCAGACGAATACGTTGGCTGTTACGAGCATGGACTAATGAGTTCTGCAAAAGCCAGAAAATAATTTGACTTATTAAACCGACAGAAGGATTGTGCGAGGTAGATAACTAAATTTGTGCGGAAGCCAGAAAAGGTGATAACGCAGCAAAACAAAAACATATGAGCCAGTTTGTGGGTTTTCTGCTTTATTGCTCACTAATGTAACGATACATAAATACGCAAAGTGTAATAAGTGGACCAGTGTCCCTCCGCAGGAACCTTTTCAAAGGGTGTCCTTGTTGATGATTTCGATCAATTCCGCGTTCGATAGCATCGTTTGATGAGTGCCATCGATTATCTTCACAATAAGCGATGCGGTGGTGAATCCACTCAAACCGTAGTCCTCTTCGATATCGTTGATCATGCCGGAACGAACTAACACCATTTGAGAAACCAACTTTTGCTTCGTCTCGGTGCTCATATTCATCGCTGCTTTCAATCTGAAGAACAAGACACGCATCATCGTCCGGATGTAGTCTGGTGAGAAAGGATTTTGATCGGTGCTGAGCTCTAGCATTTTGCTAACACGACCCTCGTACGACGATTCACTCATAATTTGCTTCATCGTATCGGATGAAACTGCTGGTAAAGCAAACGACAGCACAAGATTCAGTATATCCGCCTGCAGATGTTCATCATCCGCTCCGGTAATATGGTGGCTGGCGAAGCGTTGAAGATACAGCGGAGAGCCATCCACCATCATTAGCTT
>NW_026687089.1:0-1073 GCF_943735745.2 Anopheles bellator | reverse complement strand
AACAAATTGTACCCTTTCCTCGAACCTCGAAGAATCTGCAAAAGACGTTGCTCACATGCTGTTGAGGAGAATTTAAAAGTCAATGGTTCCCTGGTTCCGTAGTTCCGGTGAGAGAAAATGGGGAGCCACTACTGACCACCGCATGCATTAAGAACGTAACAGAAATAATGCAGAAGGCAAGGATACAGCCAACGAATGAGATTTTTAAACGTTTTACACGACTTCGCCTTATGCATACTTTTCCAGAAGGGCGCTCAATAAGTCAAAATTAAATATCTTGTATCGATACAAGCAACACCGTACACGAAAAGATGCATTCTCAGCCTTGCTTATTATAAATCGTCCGATCGTTCAGTATTACTCATGACTTGCCGACAGATACCGATAGCAAAGCCAATTTGACTTTGAGTATTTTATCTTTCGGTTGCCAGTGGGAATTCAATCAAGAGTTACATAATTACGTATAACGTATAACGGATTATAGCATAAAAGCTTTTCCGTTGATCTCCCATGATATTTAAATATGTTAAACGCGATTTTAACTGATTGTTTTTCCCCCAGTCTGTGCCTTGGTTCTGGAAATTTTACTTTTAACTTTTCGACAATAACCGATTGTTCGTCCTTGATTAAGACCAATGCAATAAACAGAATGTGATACGCTCTACCACTTCCATACGTTGCTTGTTCGCACTTCAAAAAGCAAATACAAAATAAATTATACTATCTGTAGCATAATGATGATAAAAGTTTTGTTATAAGTTTTACTACAGTTTTAGTTGCTTGTCGTTTGAATTATTAATTTTAAAATGTAATTGCAGGAATCGTTGTCACGATGTCCAGAACGAGAAACGCGTTTCCGATAGTTTGAACAATTTCACAAAACAAATTACGAGATATACGACATATTGCAACATTTGAATTTTATTATTTTTTTATTAATTTTCAAAACAAAATTTATTTGAAAATTGTTTAAAAATGATTTGAAAAACGAATTTTCGAGCGAGTGAAAAGTATAAGCAACAGCAACACACTGCAGCTATTAAATCTTTTCTTTCAGATTATTCTTCGAAACC
>NW_026687088.1:0-1073 GCF_943735745.2 Anopheles bellator | reverse complement strand
GTTGATATTGAAAATCTCTCACGTTCGATGGCCAATTTTTCACTTCAAAGCAGCAGCTCGAGCCGCGACTGATGACAGCGCGCAGAAGATTAAATGGGGCCAGTCAAAAGTTGTTAGTGAAAATGATGTGCAAAGTGGTGCGGTCCGTTGCAGTGCGGCGAGCTGTCCTTCGAATGTGGTGGAATCCCGAGGGCAGATCAAAGCCACACTCTCTGTCACGGAAAGTGAGCACCGTGCGTCTCGTCTCACTGATCCTGAAGCTTAGACATTTCCATTTGAATTAACATATCACTATAATGGCGGCGGATCACGAAACAAACAGTGAGACGCTAGAGGCATGACCGAGGGCGCAATATAAGGCTTTCACGTCTATTCTGTTTGACGGGTGGCAGTTTTTGTTTGCGCACAAATCACGACTAAATCGGACGTGTGTTCTTTGGAACCAACGAAGTCGAAACGAGAGATGACGGGAGCAGCCGATCGATTGAAGATAAATGTTTCAGGAAGTAATCTGTATCCGTAACGAAAGGGCCACCGCCCTTGGGATGCTGCTATCTGAGGCAATACAGAACATAGCTTTGAAAAATGAACATAACTTTGAAAGTATGTTGGATGCGAAATCCAATGGCTTCAAACAATTACTTTACACACCGCATTTGGGCCGAAATGGTACTTATTTGGTAATTTGATGAAAACATAATTATTAAATCGATGCGGGCCCCATTGATTGTTACCGGACAAGCAATAAATTAATTAGGAAAATTCGAATGTGATATAATAGAACAAATAAAATAATTTATCAAATGCGTTGCTAAATACAACGGGAAACACACAAAGACTTTTTTTACAAATACTTTTTACATGACCTTGTTCATTCCAAATCGTTTTTTAATGGCGCCAACAGCAGCCTGTTGTCATCAAACGCTGCGTAATTGTTGGCCTATGTAGACTATTTGCATAAGCTAACGAATGATGCATTGCAGGTAATTACGAGTAATCGAAAAATGAAGTATGTTAATGAAGTGTATACAAATGATTTCACATTGCAATTAGCTGTTGAATTTGCTGAAATA
>NW_026687087.1:0-1074 GCF_943735745.2 Anopheles bellator | reverse complement strand
TATGGGACGGGTGTTCTAATTTGCTGGCGATGTCAAACGCGCAATACTCGCAGGTACGCAGGTTTCCGGTTTTACACGCTGTACCGGAATCGGATGTAACGAGCTTGTGGCTGGTGTTTGATGTCTCACATTGCCCACCGGTTTATTGGAACACTGCACTCGACACGCCGGATAATGTTGGATGTCTGTCAATGCTCGAACGTCCGAGACACCGTTTTCGGTTCGGTCGGTACTACCTTCTCCACTGACTGCACCCCAGGAACGTTACAGTAGCAGCAGGATACCGTAAGGACACTGTCGAGCGTGCCGCTAGCCCAGCCGCCTGGGTAGGGTAGGCATGTCATGAGAATGTTTCTCGCACTCTGCCTTAAATTCCACCGAACGCCGAAGCGTTTCCACACGACAAATGTCCAATCAGTGTTTGGTGCACTTTAAAGTGCATAGTGAATGATAGTAAATCGGGCAGATCGCAGGACTCAGGCCGTGGCCTCGTCCACGGATGCCTCTCTGATCGAAAGCCGCTTCGAGTGTGAGCAGCTGGTGAACTTTGATTGATTGATTGCCCGGGTGGGCAAGGGGGTGGTAAGTCGCAGTCCATCGACGGAGCCATCGTTGGAGGCCCGAATGCCGAAATGCAAGAGCTCCTGTGCAAGAGTGTGCACAGGATGCAGGACAAATACAGCACTGGCTCGAATGACTCGAAGCTGTCATTGGTTCGGCTCCCAACACCCAGCTGCCCAGCGGCGTGGGGGGGGATTCCAGGGTGAATGGGTTCATTGTTGGGGTACAACTCCCCCTTCCCTCCCTCTGATCCGATACTTTTTCCACCCCCCCCCCGCCCGCCCCGCACCCTTGCCCTCCCGACGGACGAGCAGATATCGCCGAGCCTCTCGCCGACCAACAAATCATGGCGCATCCCGTACGAAAGTGTTTCCGACTCGGTGCGCGTCCCGGAGAGAGAGAGTTCCATGTCGATTCACGGTACTCCCCTCGTTCCCCACCGCACCCCATCCCATACGACTCCCCGCCCGGCCCGCGTTTCCCAATTACGTATTCTGCGCGCCAGCCCCTGGC
>NW_026687086.1:0-1074 GCF_943735745.2 Anopheles bellator | reverse complement strand
AACGATCGATTTTTCCGATTCGATCGGAGCAACTGGAAGCAAATTAGTCTTCATTGCGTCGGTAGGTGAACTTGAATGATCGTCGCCAATTGATCGAAAGTAATTTATATGTTTCCTTCCTTGAAGCAGGCAATTTGCAATCGCATAATTAAGGCCTGTAAATTTGCATGCCTTGACGACACGTTAGCGACTCACGTAAGACTAGCGAGTTTGGCACTCGAGTGGTGGTGTAAACACTTTTCGAAAAAGGTTAATGCGATTCACACTCTTTGGAAGGCTCGTGCTGAGTGTTGTCTGTTTGGCTGTGTGAAACCGTGCAATTTGCATCAGACGAATACGTTGGCTGTTACGAGCATGGACTAATGAGTTCTGCAAAAGCCAGAAAATAATTTGACTTATTAAACCGACAGAGGGATTGTGTGAGGGTAGATAACTAAATTTGTGCGGAAGCCAGAAAAGGTGATAACGCAGAAAAACAAAAATATATGAGCCAGTTTGTGGGTTTTCTGCTTTATTGCTCACTAATGTAACGATACATAAATACGCAAAGTGTAATAAGAGGACCAGTGTCCCTCCGCAGGAACCTTTTCATAGGGTGTCCTTGTTGATGATTTCGATCAATTCCGCGTTCGATAGCATCGTTTGATGAGTGCCATCGATTATCTTCACAATAAGCGATGCGGTGGTGAATCCACTCAAACCGTAGTCCTCTTCGATATCGTTGATCATGCCGGAACGAACTAACACCATTTGAGAAACCAACTTTTGCTTCGTCTCGGTGCTCATATTCATCGCTGCTTTCAATCTGAAGAACAAGACACGCATCATCTTCCGGATGTAGTCTGGTGAGAAAGGATTTTGATCGGTGCTGAGCTCTAGCATTTTGCTAACACGACCCTCGTACGACGATTCACTCATAATTTGCTTCATCGTATCGGATGAAACTGCTGGTAAAGCAAACGACAGCACAAGATTCAGTATATCCGCCTGCAGATGTTCATCATCCGCTCCGGTAATATGGTGGCTGGCGAAGCGTTGAAGATACAGCGGAGAGCCATCCACCATCATTAGCTT
>NW_026687085.1:0-1074 GCF_943735745.2 Anopheles bellator | reverse complement strand
CCAACGAGCGGAATACATAGCAGAAAGATACCTACGTCGATCAGATTCGTTCTGAGAAATCCCAGCTTCAGCACGGGCGACTCCAGTTCCGTCGCGTTCGGGTGACGCAGGACCCACTCGATCCACCAGACGGCGCGTGCCAACGGTTTCTCGGGTTGATCGCGAAACAGTGCAGATTGCGCCGCCATTCGTGTGCGATACTTGGGATCCTCCAATACGTCCTGCAAGGCATGCTTCAGCTTGTCGCTGCTCATCGTTTGGAAGACGACACGCCGAGCCACACCTTTACGAACGCAGCGTTCGAGATTCTGAAAAAGGGTCCACCATAAGTCAGGCCTACGAAGAGGATTGCGTACGGATACTGCCGCACTCTCTTACCCGATGCTGATCGGTAATGAACGGGATGCCCACGATTGGTACCCCGTACCATGCGGCCTCGTGTGTGCTCAGTAGTCCCGCATGCGTCACGAACGCTTTGGTCTTACGATGGGCCAGAATGTCGTTCTGCGGAAACCACTTCCGCACCATAACATTCGATGGCAGGTTAAGCTGTAGGTCGGTCTCAAACTTCCACAGAAAGTGATATTCGGGCAGCTGACCTAGCGCCTCGATGATCATACGCTGCCGGGCCTCACCGAGCTGATCGCTGCGAATGTTGGTGCCGAGCGAGAACAGAACCGCACCTTTCCGGCTGGCGTTTACAAACTGCTCCAGGTCGGTAGGGAGCGGTTCCGGGTCACGGATCTGTAGCCCACCAACGGGGATCAGGTTCGGTGGAGATGATTCGGGAAAATCGATCGAGTAGTGTGCGTTTACCAGAAGCAGCTTGGACCGCTGGTGAAGCTTGGCCGCGTATGGTAGGTCCGGGTACGGGAAGTAGTCACGCATCATCTGATCGATTCGCGGATGTGACACGTAGGTCCGATAGCTGGCGAACGGATTCACGTTGTTCGTTAGGGTCGAGTTCTATCCACCATCAGCAGACAACACTCACCAATAGTCCGCCAAACTCAGAAGCGTGTTATGGACGCGCTGGAAGAAGCTCATGTCCGAGTCGTAACTGAGCGAGTAGAA
>NW_026687084.1:0-1076 GCF_943735745.2 Anopheles bellator | reverse complement strand
TAGCAGTGACTCCTCTTCTTCGTAGCTGTATAATCTGAACGGTATGGTATGCATTTCTGCAAGAAAATGCAGATTCGGTGTGCCATTCCAGGACGATATGGAAAAACGGCAATTCTGACCATGTGACTAATATTATCATTCAATCATAAATTGAAATTACTTCAATGAACGTATGAACGTAAATGAACGTAAATGAGAGTCACAGCTATAACGTACATGGTTTCTTTAGCACAATTGTGTATTTAGTATATTAAACTGTATGTTTCCGTTTTTTCCCTTTGTTTTGCGGCCGTAGAGTGTTTGAAAAGTTCTTACATTATAGGCACTAAGTGTTAGCTTTCTCAAAACAGGAAATGAAAAGAGTACATTACTGCTACAGGACACTCTAGTTTGCCGCAAAACAAAGGGAAAAAACGGAAACATACAGTTTAATATACTAAATACACAATTGTGCTAAAGAAACCATGTACGTTATAGCTGTGACTCTCATTTACGTTCATTTACGTTCATACGTTCATTGAAGTAATTTCAATTTATGATTGAATGATAATATTAGTCACATGGTCAGAATTGCCGTTTTTCCATATCGTCCTGGAATGGCACACCGAATCTGCATTTTCTTGCAGAAATGCATACCATACCGTTCAGATTATACAGCTACGAAGAAGAGGAGTCACTGCTAGCTACAGCACAAGAAAGAATGGTGAAAAAATGAAGTACGAGGTGTGTTCAAAAAGTTCTGATAATTTTGTGTTTACGCGGGCTACGTAAGTTCGATTTTTGTAGTAGTAACGTCGTAGCAATCTAAGGCCACAAAAAAATCGAATCGAAAATCGAACATTCGTAACATGCGTAAATACAAAATTATCAGAACTTTTTGAACACACCTCGTACTTCATTTTTTCACCATTCTTTCTTGTGCTGTAGCTAGCAGTGACTCCTCTTCTTCGTAGCTGTATAATCTGAACGGTATGGTATGCATTTCTGCAAGAAAATGCAGATTCGGTGTGCCATTCCAGGACGATATGGAAAAACGGCAATTCTGACCATGTGACTAATATTATCATTCAATCATA
>NW_026687083.1:588-1076 GCF_943735745.2 Anopheles bellator | reverse complement strand
CAACGACCGCTCCATTGGGCGCGCCGGAATTGCCGTGTTGGATGATGCGTTTCCGTGCAGATAGGAAATCGTGCGAAGCATAGACAATATGCATGAGTGTGTATTAGTGGTGGGATAGACATGGATGTGTGGGATTGCAAATGGCAAAGAAGGAAATAATTACGTCCGAATTTTCAATCCCTGGGAATATGTAACGCCCCAAATGGAGCAGCCTGGTGTTTTTCAACCATCCAACGTGATCCTAAGGAAAACTCCAAAATTTTGTGGCAAAACAACACGCAACTGACAGACCGACTTGATTGTGTTGAATCCCTGAGAAGAATGTTTCCAAAAGTGTGTTCAAAGATCACGATCGACGATTGACAAGAAAATTAATTCGATGAGTCCGAGCGCTACCGACCTTTCACTGCTGCAAGTGGATCCTGTTGTTGCTCCGGCTTCGAAGGTTCGCTGATTCCGGACTGCCTACTGCTCAGAACCGGCCATAG
>NW_026687083.1:0-488 GCF_943735745.2 Anopheles bellator | reverse complement strand
CAACGACCGCTCCATTGGGCGCGCCGGAATTGCCGTGTTGGATGATGCGTTTCCGTGCAGATAGGAAATCGTGCGAAGCATAGACAATATGCATGAGTGTGTATTAGTGGTGGGATAGACATGGATGTGTGGGATTGCAAATGGCAAAGAAGGAAATAATTACGTCCGAATTTTCAATCCCTGGGAATATGTAACGCCCCAAATGGAGCAGCCTGGTGTTTTTCAACCATCCAACGTGATCCTAAGGAAAACTCCAAAATTTTGTGGCAAAACAACACGCAACTGACAGACCGACTTGATTGTGTTGAATCCCTGAGAAGAATGTTTCCAAAAGTGTGTTCAAAGATCACGATCGACGATTGACAAGAAAATTAATTCGATGAGTCCGAGCGCTACCGACCTTTCACTGCTGCAAGTGGATCCTGTTGTTGCTCCGGCTTCGAAGGTTCGCTGATTCCGGACTGCCTACTGCTCAGAACCGGCCATAG
>NW_026687082.1:588-1076 GCF_943735745.2 Anopheles bellator | reverse complement strand
CAACGACCGCTCCATTGGGCGCGCCGGAATTGCCGTGTTGGATGATGCGTTTCCGTGCAGATAGGAAATCGTGCGAAGCATAGACAATATGCATGAGTGTGTATTAGTGGTGGGATAGACATGGATGTGTGGGATTGCAAATGGCAAAGAAGGAAATAATTACGTCCGAATTTTCAATCCCTGGGAATATGTAACGCCCCAAATGGAGCAGCCTGGTGTTTTTCAACCATCCAACGTGATCCTAAGGAAAACTCCAAAATTTTGTGGCAAAACAACACGCAACTGACAGACCGACTTGATTGTGTTGAATCCCTGAGAAGAATGTTTCCAAAAGTGTGTTCAAAGATCACGATCGACGATTGACAAGAAAATTAATTCGATGAGTCCGAGCGCTACCGACCTTTCACTGCTGCAAGTGGATCCTGTTGTTGCTCCGGCTTCGAAGGTTCGCTGATTCCGGACTGCCTACTGCTCAGAACCGGCCATAG
>NW_026687082.1:0-488 GCF_943735745.2 Anopheles bellator | reverse complement strand
CAACGACCGCTCCATTGGGCGCGCCGGAATTGCCGTGTTGGATGATGCGTTTCCGTGCAGATAGGAAATCGTGCGAAGCATAGACAATATGCATGAGTGTGTATTAGTGGTGGGATAGACATGGATGTGTGGGATTGCAAATGGCAAAGAAGGAAATAATTACGTCCGAATTTTCAATCCCTGGGAATATGTAACGCCCCAAATGGAGCAGCCTGGTGTTTTTCAACCATCCAACGTGATCCTAAGGAAAACTCCAAAATTTTGTGGCAAAACAACACGCAACTGACAGACCGACTTGATTGTGTTGAATCCCTGAGAAGAATGTTTCCAAAAGTGTGTTCAAAGATCACGATCGACGATTGACAAGAAAATTAATTCGATGAGTCCGAGCGCTACCGACCTTTCACTGCTGCAAGTGGATCCTGTTGTTGCTCCGGCTTCGAAGGTTCGCTGATTCCGGACTGCCTACTGCTCAGAACCGGCCATAG
>NW_026687081.1:0-1076 GCF_943735745.2 Anopheles bellator | reverse complement strand
TAGCAGTGACTCCTCTTCTTCGTAGCTGTATAATCTGAACGGTATGGTATGCATTTCTGCAAGAAAATGCAGATTCGGTGTGCCATTCCAGGACGATATGGAAAAACGGCAATTCTGACCATGTGACTAATATTATCATTCAATCATAAATTGAAATTACTTCAATGAACGTATGAACGTAAATGAACGTAAATGAGAGTCACAGCTATAACGTACATGGTTTCTTTAGCACAATTGTGTATTTAGTATATTAAACTGTATGTTTCCGTTTTTTCCCTTTGTTTTGCGGCCGTAGAGTGTTTGAAAAGTTCTTACATTATAGGCACTAAGTGTTAGCTTTCTCAAAACAGGAAATGAAAAGAGTACATTACTGCTACAGGACACTCTAGTTTGCCGCAAAACAAAGGGAAAAAACGGAAACATACAGTTTAATATACTAAATACACAATTGTGCTAAAGAAACCATGTACGTTATAGCTGTGACTCTCATTTACGTTCATTTACGTTCATACGTTCATTGAAGTAATTTCAATTTATGATTGAATGATAATATTAGTCACATGGTCAGAATTGCCGTTTTTCCATATCGTCCTGGAATGGCACACCGAATCTGCATTTTCTTGCAGAAATGCATACCATACCGTTCAGATTATACAGCTACGAAGAAGAGGAGTCACTGCTAGCTACAGCACAAGAAAGAATGGTGAAAAAATGAAGTACGAGGTGTGTTCAAAAAGTTCTGATAATTTTGTGTTTACGCGGGCTACGTAAGTTCGATTTTTGTAGTAGTAACGTCGTAGCAATCTAAGGCCACAAAAAAATCGAATCGAAAATCGAACATTCGTAACATGCGTAAATACAAAATTATCAGAACTTTTTGAACACACCTCGTACTTCATTTTTTCACCATTCTTTCTTGTGCTGTAGCTAGCAGTGACTCCTCTTCTTCGTAGCTGTATAATCTGAACGGTATGGTATGCATTTCTGCAAGAAAATGCAGATTCGGTGTGCCATTCCAGGACGATATGGAAAAACGGCAATTCTGACCATGTGACTAATATTATCATTCAATCATA
>NW_026687080.1:0-1076 GCF_943735745.2 Anopheles bellator | reverse complement strand
CCGATCATGGGATTGTTCTCGAAAACCAACCCCTTGTAAAGTGAAGCCATAAAGAAATGTGAGAAAAGGGAAAGATGGGCCTATGTGGATACAGACATTGGACCGTTTTGACGTCTGCTAGCAGTGTGCAGCTATTGATGTGGATATATTTAACTGACTTTTATTTGAACTGACGTTTTAAAGTGATTCACTTGCTTTATTTTTCACTGAATTATTTCTATTCGATATGTGTCGACAAATTATTCAACATAAAAATCTCCATAATACACTGATTTCAGCAAAAATTGTGTATAGTTATTTTAGATTTTCTTAAATTGTATTAATAAGATATTGAAAATGGATATTGACTGTTTATTGGGTTGAGTTGGGTTTTATGTAGCACAGCTATGCAATCGTCAGCATCTCTACCATCTACTCACCAGCGGTGCCCTTTTTATCTAACTTAACACAGTTTAGCTTACGCATCGCAGAAAATGTGATTGGAAATATAACATAAAGACATATTGCATGGCATTGCAGTATGAGACGCTGAAAAACTTTCAAAATTGTGAAGAATTTCAAAATCTTTAACATAATTATGCGTATAATGCTCAGTGTCGCATAATGCGTATTAACAATCTGAGCCCAACGATCGGCATCGGAAAGGTGTTTTGGCATCGGACTGTTTTGCGACGTGCGAATTGTCCATCTTCTCGTTCATCTTCCATCCATCTTCCATCAACAGAGAATCTTTCATCAACAGTGAATATTATACAGCATTAGTGGAGCGTCTAAATGCTGAAATTTCCAGAATTCGCAGGATTTGGCTTCCAGCGTCTACCGGATATTCGGAGCTCACCTCAAAACTTTGTTGTTAAAATTGAAGCCCGCAAATTGGTGAAACAAAATTGAAACAAACAGGCAGAACGTCTCCAGGTAATGAAGGTGCGCAAATGAGTGCTTCTAGGTACCAAGCTCCAAGGGCGGACTTTTCGAACTAGAGAGTGACGCAACAAGCTACAGTTGAGTTTCGATCCAATATATGATTGTTTTATTTTCACCAACCAACGCACGCCTCGTCTACGATTGGAAGAAAG
>NW_026687079.1:0-1077 GCF_943735745.2 Anopheles bellator | reverse complement strand
GAGCGGCCGAAGCCGACGGGTCCGACTCCTCCGCTGGATGATTGGGATTTAAATAGGCTGACAACCGGAACAGTGGGTGCATGTGTGCGTTTTTGTTCGCAAAAAAAAATGACCGTGGTGTGCGCGAGTGTTGCGTTTGATACAGGTGAATGGTGATTCTGCCTTTCACTGGTATGTTTGGCCTGTATGTGGCGTATTTGTTCGTCCATTTTGGCTTACTACCCTGTTGGGCAGGCTAATGTAGGTATGTTGCGCTGCATTTTGCTCATTATTATTTACAGATCGTGCCTGCCGTGGGCTCGCCTTCGACCCTTGCTGTTGGGCCTGTAGAGTGTCGGTGTGTTGTGGACTCTGCAAAGGATTGCTTGGCAGTGGCCCTCACGAGCGTGAGCCTCTTATTGCCTATCTAACTCCCATCACATAACTCCCTAGCTCAACTGCTGAACTCTCTCGTATCTTAGTGGTACAAAAATGTTGATCCAGGCGACAGGCCCAGACCCTATGCAGTAAGGGGTGTGTGGTGGCGAGGGGCTATGACGAAACAGTGGAGCGGTGGCTGGCTACTACCAGGGCGTCTTACGGTTGTCGGATGTCCAGCAGGAGCCGCAGGTCTGGCGCTCCGCCAAACCACCGCAGGCCAATGGGGAGGGCGATCGAGGCGAGTAGTAGTAGGGTTTTCTCTGGAAGAAAACAAAAACAAAATGCAGAAAGAAAGAAGTTTAGTGTTAGCCCTATTCGGAACGTGAAACCTTACAGGAGTAACACATCGCTCAATAAGTTCGCAGGATGACATATAGATGGCGAAACAAATACAGAATCCTTATGATTTTTAGACAGTACCAACCTTCAAACGATATCTGTCAAAGTTTCATGACATTCGGACTATTATTTACCAAGTTACAGTGTGAACAATTCAATCAACTTTTGTAAATTGAAAAAAATGGAAAAATCAGAATTTCGTGTGCTCATTAAGCATTGCTTTGTGATGGGAAAAAATACCGTGCAAACTAAACAGTGGCTTGACAAATGTTATTCGGACTCTGCTCCATCGAGGCAAATGGTTGAGAAGTGGTTTGG
>NW_026687078.1:0-1078 GCF_943735745.2 Anopheles bellator | reverse complement strand
TGGATTAAACATAGGACTATGGCATAGCCCTAGCCATTTGCCCGTTTCATTGGCACTGCATGAGACCAGTATTTCCTTTGCAATTAAGGTGCTTTAAACACGTTATGCAATTGCGATACAGGTTTTCTTTACACATCTTGTAACATTTCCTGTTCATGAAAGTAGTATATAGTAAAGTTTTTTGACTGAACATAATTTTACCAACAATAAGGTAAGTACTCTTAAAGCTTAATTTGCCATTTCTAATCTTGAAAAAATTAAAGCATTTTCAATTCAGTGGAATCGAAACACAGTGCCATCTTCCATTTAGTGGTTCTAACGTTATCTGAAGGTTGACATAGCATCTGCCAAGTGGAAGTGCTAATCAAAAAACCGGTTTAACTAAAACCAAAACGAATTGCGTATGGCGGGTCTAATGTATAGTGACAAACTTGACTAGAATATAAATGGATCGGCAGTAACACAGTTGTTTTGGGACTTACCTCTGATGCGCTTCAACTTAATTTATCACACCTACACCAACTCGTTTCAAAAATTCTTTTATGATGAAACCACGGTTTCCGGTTTGCCGGTTAACCCTCTTTTGGGCCAGGGGTTTTACCACACCTTTCCAAAGCCGAAAACAATCTGCCCCAGTCGGATGTATCGTTGCGTCGGAAATTCACAGACCTATTAACGAACCTGTTACGAAGCATGAAGCTGGTTTTTGTAAGAGACTACCACCAACACCATAATGCTCCGGAGTTTATTCACCGCGGAAATGGATGCTTTCCATCAACTTCATTGTCTCCGCCTTGATGAAGTTGTCAAACACGTTTTGGCATCCACTGCATTTCATGGCCAACTTCTTGTGGGGTTATGTGTCACCAGCCCGCGGATGCTAAAGATCAAAGTACACAGGCAACAGAATCAGATCAGCAACAAAAGTGAGTGACCGAGCGAGAGAACAACAGTAACAACAGCAACATGTTAGAGGTGATATCCAGCAGCAATGGTCAACTAGAAGTGGTGGAGTTGAGCGCGATCTTTGATCTCTCTCTCTCTCTCTCTCTCTCTCTCTCTCTCTCTCTCTCTCTCT
>NW_026687077.1:0-1078 GCF_943735745.2 Anopheles bellator | reverse complement strand
ATGATGAACCATAAATTTCCCCATCAATTTTTGGATATGACGGGCGGGCGCTCTCTCTCACAGTCTCTTTCTCTCTCTCTCTGAGTCCAGCATTCATATTAAATGATTGACCGAGGCCGTAATCCTTCTTCTGAATTACCCGATGGCATTAATGCTCCAATCTATCGATGTTTATTCATATGGTTGCGAATGTGAGTTCGGCGCAAAGATTTATTTCAGACTTAAATTTGCGTTTAAAAAAAACTAAATTAATTACAACTGACTTATGACATGACGTTGACCCTCGGCATAAGCCGAGATGGGTTCTCGAATCGGGGTTGATTGTTGACAGTCAATCCTGAATGCGCTAGATGCTAGCCGCTGGATGGTTGGTCGAAGGTCGTTGGTGGAGTCGAAGTGGATGGTTTTCCCGGACTTATGCGTTCGATTTTCCGATCTGATGGAGAAATGACTTCCTTTTGTACCTGGCGGGCAGTATTTCACATGTAATTTTTCGGGTTTCCTGCTGTCTTTCGTTTAGCTCATTTTTCAATCATCTTGATCTGTTCCAGATCCTTCAAACGTAAGGATGTGACGCATTGGGACACATTTAGCTCTGATCCGCGAATTGCTGTTGCGTTTGTGTGTTATTTTCGTCCAAATGATCTTGTAGTTCCACGAACTTTTTTGGAATCCTCGGATGCTCTTTGTTAAATCAAAGTCAAAGTCAAAGTTTGTTAAGTTTGTTAAGTCAAGTCTAAACACAAGCTTCGACAGGCATTTGGTTTGGTAGCAGTTTTCTCCACAGGTAGCAGGAAAGCAACGATCCCCGTAAAACGTAAGTTGTTGATCCGGTTTCATACTTTTAGACCTTTCATACTTTTAGAAAGTAATTCACGGCTTTAGAGAACGTTTTCTTCACGGCAATTGAAAATGAGTTGTTTCAACAATTATCTTGACGCTTCAATCGGTGCTGATGTAGAAATAGCTGATGATCCGGAGTATAAAGACGAGAGCTTCGAAGGTATTCCGCCTGGATGTCGTCCAATGGTATTGTTGCAATCGGCGCAACATTAAATTTGCCAACGGTTCTTTAAAC
>NW_026687076.1:299-1168 GCF_943735745.2 Anopheles bellator | reverse complement strand
TAGTGGAACGTTTTCATGGAGATAAGCTCTTTCTAAACTAAGTGTGAGCTTCTCAATTGTTTCCGTGAACTTGACAAAAGAGTCAGTTTGTTTTGAGGCGTTCAGTTTTGCAATAATTGTGCTCGGCGAAGTTGTCTTGCTGCATTTTTCCTTGAGCTGGGTGATTATATCGTCTATTTTATTTGTGTCGGGAGAAATCGCCGCTCCTGCTTTACCTTCGAAGCGTGAGAGGATGGTATCGATTACCACCTCATTGTTCGCTTCTGTTATGAAGGTTTTACATGCCTTCAGCGCCGATAATATGTTAGATAGTTTCTCTGGATTCCCGTCGTATTCGGGAACCAACGAGATGATAACTTTAACCAGCTCAAGAGTGTTATGCATCTTGGCTTTTGAAATTTTGTTTTTAGTCCTATACAAATTTAGTACGCATGTCGAGATGGTTTTAAACGATAAGAGCGGTTTGTTATTAAATTTGGCTTCAATTTGATCTTTTACTTGCGCGTATACTGTCCTTATCTTTTGGATCAATATAACATTGTCCTCTTCTCCTAATTCTGACACCAAGATTATTAATTCGCTGAATAACCTAGCACTCTCAATTTTTTTTTAACTAATGTGCGCCTTAAATATTTTCGGTTTGGTGCCTTCTTGAAGTTACTCAAAATTTGTTGTAAAATTCCGATTTTAATTTGGATTTCTTCCATACGGTTTTTTTTTGTTTTATTACTAGTAACTTATATTTAGAAAGACTTATCTTTAGGCCTGTTACTGCTCCGTGGGGTCATCTGTCATCTGTCGTGGCCGGGAGATCGTCACTTGTGCGGAGGAATCATCACTTCTGTCAGGGCTGCTTCGAGTTGGGGTGG
>NW_026687076.1:0-199 GCF_943735745.2 Anopheles bellator | reverse complement strand
CCACCTATTGAACAACGTGCGCGCGTGCGCGCTGGCAGATATTAATCTATTTCGGTTCGCTTATCACTTTTTTTTTGGTTCGTGCCACTTTTGGGGCCAACGGCTAAGCACTAGCCATTGGGACTAAAATGCCCCAATTTTCACGGTCGCCATGATAAGTTTGTTCGAATTATTTCGGATTGGAGAACAAAACACCATG
>NW_026687075.1:0-1078 GCF_943735745.2 Anopheles bellator | reverse complement strand
AATTCCTTCAGAGCTGTTGATGAATTTTTCAATACCTTTTCAAACGGACGATTTTGCCCTATTCGAAAGCAAAATGTTGATGCGAAGAAGTGAAAAAAACATCTGCCGTAAACTTAATAAAAGCCGCGCTACTCTGAATGGTAGAGTGATAGTCGTCAGCTTGCAATGGAGTGGATCAAACAAAAGCGTGATGAAGTTTTGAATCTGCGCCATGACAGTGATTACTTACATTTTCTTCGCCCTGCACTGAAACTGCTTGGATTTCCTGCGCCGTTCCGTACCCTATCGGACAAGTGCCGTATTGTAGTGCATCTTTTTTTCTACATACTGTGCTTGGGAAGTTGGATTCATAAGTTGTACTACACAAAGTACAAGCCACAGGACGTGCAATTCTCTGCCATCTCGTCGGCATATATCACGATACAGATCAGCACTTTGGTACTGATGTGTATCTATATTGGACATTTTGACGAGTTCCAACAATTGGTGGATTTTCTCAATAACAGAACCTTTGCCAGTGAGCTCCCCGTGGCCGAAGTAATCAGGAATCGCTGGTACCGCGTGAGCAATCTGTTCATTTTATCACCTCAAATCTTCTTAGGTTTCATATATATTCAGTTTTGGACCACCGGACTGTCTTCAAACAGTCATAGCCAGTTTTTGATTCGTGGCGAACACTTTGGCGGCCAGTTTGTGCAATCGCTATGCCAGAATTATCTTTTTATACCCTTAATGGGTTTTTTCGTGGGTTGCACGATTGCATATTCGATGATTGTTGGCTTTCTGGCTGAGATGGAGCTTCTGGCCACTTGCTTGGGAGAGTTGGACGCGACGGTGGAGCTACGTATGCCTGCTCTACCTCAAACATCTCAGCAGGACTGCTCCGACGCTAAATTCTGGAACATTTACAACGGAGAGCTTCGACGCTGCGCTAAGCGACATTGTGAAATTTTTGAGTAATTTGAAGATCGAAATGAAATTATAAATTTGATCTCAAATCTGGGTTGTTTGTCTTGCAGAACAATATCGGTGCTGGAACGAGTGCTCCGATTCGTTTTTATGCAGTATCATCTGGCAT
>NW_026687074.1:0-1078 GCF_943735745.2 Anopheles bellator | reverse complement strand
TGGATTAAACATAGGACTATGGCATAGCCCTAGCCATTTGCCCGTTTCATTGGCACTGCATGAGACCAGTATTTCCTTTGCAATTAAGGTGCTTTAAACACGTTATGCAATTGCGATACAGGTTTTCTTTACACATCTTGTAACATTTCCTGTTCATGAAAGTAGTATATAGTAAAGTTTTTTGACTGAACATAATTTTACCAACAATAAGGTAAGTACTCTTAAAGCTTAATTTGCCATTTCTAATCTTGAAAAAATTAAAGCATTTTCAATTCAGTGGAATCGAAACACAGTGCCATCTTCCATTTAGTGGTTCTAACGTTATCTGAAGGTTGACATAGCATCTGCCAAGTGGAAGTGCTAATCAAAAAACCGGTTTAACTAAAACCAAAACGAATTGCGTATGGCGGGTCTAATGTATAGTGACAAACTTGACTAGAATATAAATGGATCGGCAGTAACACAGTTGTTTTGGGACTTACCTCTGATGCGCTTCAACTTAATTTATCACACCTACACCAACTCGTTTCAAAAATTCTTTTATGATGAAACCACGGTTTCCGGTTTGCCGGTTAACCCTCTTTTGGGCCAGGGGTTTTACCACACCTTTCCAAAGCCGAAAACAATCTGCCCCAGTCGGATGTATCGTTGCGTCGGAAATTCACAGACCTATTAACGAACCTGTTACGAAGCATGAAGCTGGTTTTTGTAAGAGACTACCACCAACACCATAATGCTCCGGAGTTTATTCACCGCGGAAATGGATGCTTTCCATCAACTTCATTGTCTCCGCCTTGATGAAGTTGTCAAACACGTTTTGGCATCCACTGCATTTCATGGCCAACTTCTTGTGGGGTTATGTGTCACCAGCCCGCGGATGCTAAAGATCAAAGTACACAGGCAACAGAATCAGATCAGCAACAAAAGTGAGTGACCGAGCGAGAGAACAACAGTAACAACAGCAACATGTTAGAGGTGATATCCAGCAGCAATGGTCAACTAGAAGTGGTGGAGTTGAGCGCGATCTTTGATCTCTCTCTCTCTCTCTCTCTCTCTCTCTCTCTCTCTCTCTCTCTCT
>NW_026687073.1:0-1078 GCF_943735745.2 Anopheles bellator | reverse complement strand
AATTCCTTCAGAGCTGTTGATGAATTTTTCAATACCTTTTCAAACGGACGATTTTGCCCTATTCGAAAGCAAAATGTTGATGCGAAGAAGTGAAAAAAACATCTGCCGTAAACTTAATAAAAGCCGCGCTACTCTGAATGGTAGAGTGATAGTCGTCAGCTTGCAATGGAGTGGATCAAACAAAAGCGTGATGAAGTTTTGAATCTGCGCCATGACAGTGATTACTTACATTTTCTTCGCCCTGCACTGAAACTGCTTGGATTTCCTGCGCCGTTCCGTACCCTATCGGACAAGTGCCGTATTGTAGTGCATCTTTTTTTCTACATACTGTGCTTGGGAAGTTGGATTCATAAGTTGTACTACACAAAGTACAAGCCACAGGACGTGCAATTCTCTGCCATCTCGTCGGCATATATCACGATACAGATCAGCACTTTGGTACTGATGTGTATCTATATTGGACATTTTGACGAGTTCCAACAATTGGTGGATTTTCTCAATAACAGAACCTTTGCCAGTGAGCTCCCCGTGGCCGAAGTAATCAGGAATCGCTGGTACCGCGTGAGCAATCTGTTCATTTTATCACCTCAAATCTTCTTAGGTTTCATATATATTCAGTTTTGGACCACCGGACTGTCTTCAAACAGTCATAGCCAGTTTTTGATTCGTGGCGAACACTTTGGCGGCCAGTTTGTGCAATCGCTATGCCAGAATTATCTTTTTATACCCTTAATGGGTTTTTTCGTGGGTTGCACGATTGCATATTCGATGATTGTTGGCTTTCTGGCTGAGATGGAGCTTCTGGCCACTTGCTTGGGAGAGTTGGACGCGACGGTGGAGCTACGTATGCCTGCTCTACCTCAAACATCTCAGCAGGACTGCTCCGACGCTAAATTCTGGAACATTTACAACGGAGAGCTTCGACGCTGCGCTAAGCGACATTGTGAAATTTTTGAGTAATTTGAAGATCGAAATGAAATTATAAATTTGATCTCAAATCTGGGTTGTTTGTCTTGCAGAACAATATCGGTGCTGGAACGAGTGCTCCGATTCGTTTTTATGCAGTATCATCTGGCAT
>NW_026687072.1:0-1080 GCF_943735745.2 Anopheles bellator | reverse complement strand
TTCTATCGACTGTTCTTCACGGTTCTATCGACTGTTCTTCACTGTTCTATCGACTTGGTTCACGACCCTTCTTAACTCGGTTCACGACTGTTCTCTTCAACGTTCCGTTTGCGACCTCTTCTTGTTTCAACCTTCCACGCGGTCCTGTCCCCAACATGGCCGTCCTGGCGATCCCGTATGTCTGCGTGTTCTACTACGGTTCACTTCTAATCCGCCAGGGGCGCCTGTGCCAGCGGCTAGGACGTACAGTGCCTCCAGAGTTTTACGCAACACCCTTCCCCGTACTTCCTAGCCGATAGCACTGGCTCTCGACTCTGTCCTTAAAGTTGTGCCGTTCTGTTTGCGGTAACGAAACCGGCTGTTCGCCGTCATCACGAGAAGCTTGTGCCAACGTTTGCTGCTGTAACATCTGCTGTTGTATCTGTCGCTCGAGCTCATTTGCGAGCCGAACTGCGGCCTCTTCACTCTTCGCAAGTCTATTGTTTTCGTCGGTCAGTTCCTGATTTTTTTCCGCCAGATTACCGATCTCCTTGTTCAGGTGCAACACATAGTTCTGGTACTGTTGGTTGCTCTGGTCGCGTTCACTTCCGATTTGCTTCACCAGCTCCTGCAGGTCCTTCAATTGCTGGGCCTTGATGAGGTTTTGCTGTGCCAGTGATTCAATCTTTGCATTGCTGTCGTCTTGCCGATCGTCGTCGACACTACTTAGCTGATCGCTGCGTATCCTGGCCAGTGACAATTCTGAGCGAGCCTGTTCGAGGGCCCGTTGTGCAGCTTGGTACTCTTCACTGCGTACTGTTAGGTTCTGGCGCAATTCGGCTAAATCCTCCTGCAGATCGTCGTGTAGTTTGCGGAAACGTTCCGCTTCCTGCTGATACTGGGTCACCTGCGAACCGATCCTCTCGTCCAACCGCTCGTACTGCTGGCCCTTTGTTCGGGCTTCCTCTAGCTCACGGGTCAGCTTCTGTACGGTTGCTTCCGTTACCTCCAGACGGTACTCTATCTCCTCGCAGGCAACCGTTCGCTCTTTAATCAACGATTGGCACTTGGCCAACGAAGCGGTCAGTTCCGCCTTCTCAC
>NW_026687071.1:0-1080 GCF_943735745.2 Anopheles bellator | reverse complement strand
GATGCACTGTGCGAAGTGATCAACCACATTCCGATGTGTCGCTGTCCTGATGGAATGGCTGGAAATGCATTTGTACAGTGCCGACCACAACAATCGCCGGTCGTTACGAACCCGTGCAATCCTTCGCCATGTGGACCGAACAGTCAATGTCGTGAAATCAACGGGCAAGCCGTGTGCTCGTGCGTTCCGGGATACATTGGCAGTCCTCCGACATGTCGACCGGAATGCGTTGTAAGCGCTGAGTGCCCTCAGAACCAGGCTTGCACCAACCAAAAATGTCGAGATCCATGTGTGGGAACTTGCGGCGTAGGAGCCAGGTGCTCGGTTGTCAACCATAACCCAATCTGCAGCTGCCCTGAAAGATTCACGGGCGATCCGTTCGTTCGCTGTCAGCCAATAAGTATGTTTCGATATGACTGCCTACCTCTTGCTTGGTCCACGATCACTTATGATCACCTTTTACAATGCTTTGAACCACTTTCAGTCGAGCCTCCTGTCCAAATGACCCCACAAAATCCATGTCAACCGTCACCTTGTGGTCCGAACGCTCAATGTCGCGCTGTGGGTGATTCTCCATCTTGTACGTGCATAGAAGGCATGATAGGTGCTCCGCCTAACTGTCGCCCGGAATGTATCAGTAACTCTGACTGTTCCAACAACCTGGCATGCATCAGACAAAAGTGCCAAGATCCGTGTCCAGGAGCCTGTGGAGCCAACGCGGAATGTAGAGTTGTTAGTCATACACCCATGTGCTTTTGCGCTGTTGGTTACACTGGAGATCCGTTCACACAGTGCGTACCCTTCCAACAAGACACGCCAAAAGAACAAACAACCCCATGCTCCTGCTCCATTTTGTTCCCTACACTGCGCGTTGGCTCCGCATGGATTCGGTATGCATGGGGTTGTTTGTTCTTTTGGCGTGTCTTGTTGGAAGGGTACGCACTGTGTGAACGGATCTCCAGTGTAACCAACAGCGCAGTGTAGGGAACAAAATGGAGCAGGAGCATGTACCTGTGTAGAGGATCACTTCGGCAACCCCTACGAAGGATGTCGTCCAGAATGTGTTCTCAACTCGGATTG
>NW_026687070.1:0-1081 GCF_943735745.2 Anopheles bellator | reverse complement strand
CAGCAGCGACGAGCATGTAAATGGCCCGAAAAATGGGAGTTCTTAGTTCGTCGCCGGCGGCGCAATTACCGCGCGGTGCAACAAGTAAGGTGTGTTTGCACAACGGTTACCACCATCGGTAGGCTCAACTCGCGGACTCGCCGCGTTCGTCACGGTCACATGCGATGCGCAATAGCAGCACAACACGACCACGTGCAGCTCAAAAAGCTTGCGCCGAAAATCTGGCCGAATCGACGGTGTTTGCGCGCTCATCATTTGAGACTTTGCTGGGGGCTCGGCTCTTTGACGAGGAATGGCTCAAGTTATGTAAAACCATGTGCGTGAAATCATTACTGTGGATAGAAATTTCGCTTTAAGGATGTTGGCTGACGTTTTACGAAAGACATGATTAAAACCATGAACAAGGACAACCACTTTGTGGATTCAATCGTAGCCGGTATTGAAACGTAATGTTTTAAGTACGATCCTCAAACCAAGTTTGAAATCATGTTAACCAGTCACAAGGAAACACCAAAACAAGGAAAGGGTGTTGAAAACACAATGCTGAAACCTTTTTATGATTCGAAGGGTTTCTTCCACAAGGAATCGGTTCCTGGAGGTGAGACGGCTTATTGGGTATTTGGCTATTTACAAATCTTGGAACGATTATGGTTGGGAATTTTACAAGCACGAACTGAATAAATATACGGTGAATAAGCAGATGGTTTTGTTACTCGACAATGAAGCTCCTCAATAGACCATCGTAGTTGAGAAGATTTTGACAAAAAGATCAATTTGTGTCATTGACGACCCTCCGTATTCACCTGATCTGTCATTCCCTTAGCTCAAATCGACCATGAATTGAACATTTTATGGCGATATGCCAGCGATTCAAGTGTCCTTAAATTTACTGACACATAAATGTGCATGACATGTCAATCGGAAAAGGCAAAAGAAGACGTACCTACCAACCTATTCCAACCCCACCTAATGACAGCCAAGTGCCGATGCAACATACAGAAAGTAAAATTTTCTCCAATAGTAAGCAACTCCTTTGTGCCGTTCTTGGGTTTACATTCTTCAGATATTACCATCTCATAAT
>NW_026687069.1:0-1081 GCF_943735745.2 Anopheles bellator | reverse complement strand
ATTATGAGATGGTAATATCTGAAGAATGTAAACCCAAGAACGGCACAAAGGAGTTGCTTACTATTGGAGAAAATTTTACTTTCTGTATGTTGCATCGGCACTTGGCTGTCATTAGGTGGGGTTGGAATAGGTTGGTAGGTACGTCTTCTTTTGCCTTTTCCGATTGACATGTCATGCACATTTATGTGTCAGTAAATTTAAGGACACTTGAATCGCTGGCATATCGCCATAAAATGTTCAATTCATGGTCGATTTGAGCTAAGGGAATGACAGATCAGGTGAATACGGAGGGTCGTCAATGACACAAATTGATCTTTTTGTCAAAATCTTCTCAACTACGATGGTCTATTGAGGAGCTTCATTGTCGAGTAACAAAACCATCTGCTTATTCACCGTATATTTATTCAGTTCGTGCTTGTAAAATTCCCAACCATAATCGTTCCAAGATTTGTAAATAGCCAAATACCCAATAAGCCGTCTCACCTCCAGGAACCGATTCCTTGTGGAAGAAACCCTTCGAATCATAAAAAGGTTTCAGCATTGTGTTTTCAACACCCTTTCCTTGTTTTGGTGTTTCCTTGTGACTGGTTAACATGATTTCAAACTTGGTTTGAGGATCGTACTTAAAACATTACGTTTCAATACCGGCTACGATTGAATCCACAAAGTGGTTGTCCTTGTTCATGGTTTTAATCATGTCTTTCGTAAAACGTCAGCCAACATCCTTAAAGCGAAATTTCTATCCACAGTAATGATTTCACGCACATGGTTTTACATAACTTGAGCCATTCCTCGTCAAAGAGCCGAGCCCCCAGCAAAGTCTCAAATGATGAGCGCGCAAACACCGTCGATTCGGCCAGATTTTCGGCGCAAGCTTTTTGAGCTGCACGTGGTCGTGTTGTGCTGCTATTGCGCATCGCATGTGACCGTGACGAACGCGGCGAGTCCGCGAGTTGAGCCTACCGATGGTGGTAACCGTTGTGCAAACACACCTTACTTGTTGCACCGCGCGGTAATTGCGCCGCCGGCGACGAACTAAGAACTCCCATTTTTCGGGCCATTTACATGCTCGTCGCTGCTG
>NW_026687068.1:0-1081 GCF_943735745.2 Anopheles bellator | reverse complement strand
GGATGGATACGGATTCTAAGAAGTGATGGAATTTGGTGAGATTCGGGTGCGCTTCCCCTCACCGTCCGGGGCCACAGGATGTGAAGAAATTCCAAAGAAACACGAAGGCGGAAAAAACAGCAGGAAATTAAGAAAAGGAAACCCGGGCACCCGGTTCGTGCGTTTCGGCCAGATTTAGACGTCAAAAAATGGATGTCAGCGCGACAGGAAATGTCGAACCCGCATGGCACACGGAGCCGCGATCTTCACGCACGGAGCTCTGCGTGTTGCGCGGCGCAGCAAGTGTCAAATTACTCTACTTCGTAGCACGACGCCGGAAGATGACGCAAAGGCACCCGCGGAACAAGCTTCAAATGTCCGGGTAGCCTTTAACGCTGCCCATTATATGTTGCCCCGCTTGGTAGACGGTCGAACGTATTGGAGGAGGAATGACGAGAAATGAAATCGTTCATCTGTGTACTCACGACGACGGCCACGGGTCTTGGACACCGGGACACAAACATCTGTGGGCATCGCTCGCCCACCTTAATGGTACGGAAGCAACAACGAGCAAATAAGTCATAACTCACCTGGAAAGAGACAGAAAGAAAGGGGTGTTAGCTCAAAACGTGTCAAAGAAAGTGTCAGCCGGTCCTTTAGGGTCCTTAATGCGAAAAGCGACATTTTCGCCACGCTTGTCACAGCACACGGCACTTCAACCCGACCCGATTTCGTACAATGTACCGCACGCGGCACTCAGCTTCAGCTTCGGAACACGTCACCGGCGGCCACTAGACTCATAAGACGCGATGTGATGGTCGTTAAGATCATTATCGTGTTGCATCTGCGCGCCGGGTAATCGATGGGAGAAATTTCGCGCAATTTGCGCTACTCAACTGCCCCGGATGTCACGCCCAGAAGTCGGTGGCCGGACCCACACGAAACTATGTTACATCTCACCCGCCATTAGACACACGATCGAATCCTCTGTGTAGCCGGCCATTTATTGTTTTTCCACAAATCTACTGCTCGAATCGACCAGCAGCCAGTACCCCAGAGAGAGAGAGAGAGCGAGAGATGAAAATTACGAACAATCAGCGAT
>NW_026687067.1:0-1081 GCF_943735745.2 Anopheles bellator | reverse complement strand
GGATGGATACGGATTCTAAGAAGTGATGGAATTTGGTGAGATTCGGGTGCGCTTCCCCTCACCGTCCGGGGCCACAGGATGTGAAGAAATTCCAAAGAAACACGAAGGCGGAAAAAACAGCAGGAAATTAAGAAAAGGAAACCCGGGCACCCGGTTCGTGCGTTTCGGCCAGATTTAGACGTCAAAAAATGGATGTCAGCGCGACAGGAAATGTCGAACCCGCATGGCACACGGAGCCGCGATCTTCACGCACGGAGCTCTGCGTGTTGCGCGGCGCAGCAAGTGTCAAATTACTCTACTTCGTAGCACGACGCCGGAAGATGACGCAAAGGCACCCGCGGAACAAGCTTCAAATGTCCGGGTAGCCTTTAACGCTGCCCATTATATGTTGCCCCGCTTGGTAGACGGTCGAACGTATTGGAGGAGGAATGACGAGAAATGAAATCGTTCATCTGTGTACTCACGACGACGGCCACGGGTCTTGGACACCGGGACACAAACATCTGTGGGCATCGCTCGCCCACCTTAATGGTACGGAAGCAACAACGAGCAAATAAGTCATAACTCACCTGGAAAGAGACAGAAAGAAAGGGGTGTTAGCTCAAAACGTGTCAAAGAAAGTGTCAGCCGGTCCTTTAGGGTCCTTAATGCGAAAAGCGACATTTTCGCCACGCTTGTCACAGCACACGGCACTTCAACCCGACCCGATTTCGTACAATGTACCGCACGCGGCACTCAGCTTCAGCTTCGGAACACGTCACCGGCGGCCACTAGACTCATAAGACGCGATGTGATGGTCGTTAAGATCATTATCGTGTTGCATCTGCGCGCCGGGTAATCGATGGGAGAAATTTCGCGCAATTTGCGCTACTCAACTGCCCCGGATGTCACGCCCAGAAGTCGGTGGCCGGACCCACACGAAACTATGTTACATCTCACCCGCCATTAGACACACGATCGAATCCTCTGTGTAGCCGGCCATTTATTGTTTTTCCACAAATCTACTGCTCGAATCGACCAGCAGCCAGTACCCCAGAGAGAGAGAGAGAGCGAGAGATGAAAATTACGAACAATCAGCGAT
>NW_026687066.1:0-1082 GCF_943735745.2 Anopheles bellator | reverse complement strand
ATTTCGTTAGATTTTTGTAATTTGTATCGCATCTCCGTATAATATTGCTCTATGTTATATACTGGATCTGGTTTGGTTCTGTATATATCCTGCGGTAAGTTCGCTGTTTTGCCAAAAACTAATTCATATGGTGTGTGGTTTGTGTCTGTGTGTGGTGTTGTGTTATATACAAATTCGTAGAATTTCGTCCAACTGTCCCAATCGTCGTGGTGTTCGTTCGAATACGACCTTAGATATTCGTTTAAACATCTGTGGTTGCGTTCTAATGAACCTATTGTTTGTGGGTGGTAGGCTGTTGCAAATGTATGTTTTGTCTGAAGGATTGCTGATATCCTCGCAAGTATTTCGTTATTATATTCTAACCCTTGGTCTGTTTTCATTTCTAAGAATTTTCCAAATGTTAATATAAAATTTTCTACTATTGCTCTGGCTATTGTATTCGCTTCTTTGTTTGGTATTGGTATTATAACGATATATTTTGATAGTTCACATTGAATTGTGACTGCATATCGGTTTCCTTTGTTTGTTTTTGTTAAAGGTCCTATCGTGTCTATTGCTATTACATCAAAAGGTCTTGAAGGTGTTGTCGTCACAACTGCCTCCTCTTTTGTGTGTTTGTTAATCTTATTCACTATGCATGCCTCACAATTTCGTACGTAGTCTTGGATATCTTTTCTCATATTCTTCCATTTATACTTTTCTCTCAATTTCATGTAAAGTCTGTACTGGCCTACATGTCCTCCCGAAGGGGTCATGTGATAATCGTGGATTATTCTCAGCCTTTCCTCCTTATCTGTGATCCATCTAGTTGGAGTGAACAGAATTATCTCAAATCCAGAAATGGCTGTATCTGCTATTTCTTTAATGGTTTGAATGGAGTACTTTTGGTACAACTTATCTTCCATTGACATTGCTACCTTATTTCTTCCGTAGCTCTTAGCAATGCTGCACAACTCTAGAAGAGCAAGCTCTAGTGCTTGACTTCCATTTTGGTGCGATTCTTTTTCTCTGGGGACTAAAGTCGACCCTGCTAGCTTCTTTTTATTGGGGACAAAAGTCGACCCTACTAGTTTCTTTTTATT
>NW_026687065.1:0-1082 GCF_943735745.2 Anopheles bellator | reverse complement strand
ATTTTGCCACTCTCATAGTAATCGTGTTTCGCTGAATGACAGTTATGGTGATGATACTCGGTGCCTTTCCATCATTCGGCACGCGCCTCATGCTGATTGTGATGCATTGAATTTGTTGGGTCGAGCGACTACTCGAAATGAAACATCGTCGCCAGCCAATGGAGGATTTTTGTCAAGATGTTGCCAGGAAGCGAATATGGTAATAAAATTACGAATTTTGACAGCACACATACATTCGTGCAGAAAGAAGACGAGTTTGGAATCGTAGGGACTAATTTATATTTGATGAGCTGCGATTTGAGTCACATTTTCGCGTGACTGACGCACAGATTGATGTGTAATAAGAAATGACATTGGCGATGAAATTGGAGTATCGAAGCAATTCAATGCGAGAATTATGTGAAGGGATACGTATGGCCAAATCCGTAAAAGTTGTCCATAAAATGTGAATGTATTTAGTGTACTGACATACGGATGACCGTAACTCTATTTTTTACAGCAGATTATCTAATATCTTAGAGACATTATGTCAAGAAAATCTTTATCACTTTGAAGCGATGAACCGTTTGAGCAGGAAAAGTTATTTAAAAAAATCTCGATTCTTGTTACTTTTTGTTAAGTAAATCGCACTTTTGGTGCAACCCCGTTTAGAGAAGCAGACCTTTTATTCACCAACACAGCACGAAGGGGGCCCACATGATGGGTTTGCCACCCTCGAAGATGGCGTCTCATCCGATATGAATGAATGATATCGCTCGACCAGTGAGCAGTTCGGGGGGTCTGTATTGCATCGGAGTATCACCACGGACTCCAAACAAGATTTCGGGTGACGGCTGGCTTCCTCTCTCATTAAAGCGTGGCCGCACCCGAGTGTGTTTCCATAAAATTAGTGCTCACTGCAGTGGAAAAAACAGGGGTTTCCCAGTTCAGGAATGTAGCGAAGGGGCTTGGCAGACTGTCGTGGTTCGGTTTCCAATCACTGCCTGAGATGTTGGTCCGTAACTCGGGACCGCAGCTGCGGGGGTCAGAGACAGAGAGGGTCAGAAAAATAATCGTACTGTAACTAATTAATATCTTCCGGT
>NW_026687064.1:0-1082 GCF_943735745.2 Anopheles bellator | reverse complement strand
TTCACGCCCCACCGGGGTCGGGTGACCATCGAACGCAAACTTCCGGTTCGCGTGGCTCGCGTGCACGGCGCAACCACCCGTCGGGGAACGTCTCGTCGGAGGAGTCGTCGCGAAACACCCAAAATACCGGGTGGCGCGACGGAGGCATGCCGGGTCTGCCTGACCACAAGCCCGCATCCGGACCGCCCCTCGACCGAGGACTCGGCGTCGGTATCGTTAATTAAAATTTATTTATTTACAACTATTCAAATACCTACGCGTCGCAAATGGCGCGAACGCCGAACTTACATAACCAAGGGCTGTTTCTGGTGCTCCTTGCTCATGGCTGCTGTCCTGTTTGATTGTTGCGGAAAGGTTACCCCCGGCAGTGAGCCGAACCGTTGTTGAGCGGATTGGACCGGGGCCAGAAATTGCACAAGGACACAGCACAACGCACTATCACAAGAGGGCCCGGTTTGGCCGCATTGGCTCCGTCGTCACTGCAGACACACCTGATTAGGGGCGTCCTTTGTCAGGGTCACCAGCGGCAGTACGGCTCTTTACACGGACACAGTCGCACCGATCAGCTGGCGAGAAGTACAGAGACCCTGGGGCAAAGGATCCAGCATTGGTCCCCAGAAAGAGAGCGAAACGCGTAGTAGAATTATTTTCACAGGCAATGCCACGGTCGTCGGCGCTGACCGGTAATAAAGATGTTGACCTCCCGGACAGGCACCGGTTCAGCGACTTCTGTGTAACCTTAAGCCCTCTTCACACCAAAATGAACGGAACGGAACGTTGCGAACGACGCGTTGTCTCATATGGCATTCTATGGGACCCTTCACACCGGCGTCGACGAAAACTTCGTACGGCTTGACGAATCTGTATGAAAAGACAACGCTCCGTTTGTGTCGCCTAAAAACTTTGGCCAAGGTTCGTATACTTGGTTTTTGGGTGAGTGGGGCGAAGTGTTGTGTTTTGACAGATTATTTGTGTTTATATTTGGAAGATCAAGACACATTGAATTTTTGGTGCGAGAATTAAAATAGTTTTATGATGAATTTGTGTTTGTATTACAAGTAATAATTAAGTTAAAATTATTT
>NW_026687063.1:0-1083 GCF_943735745.2 Anopheles bellator | reverse complement strand
ATTTTAGCGAAAGTTGCACATGCAACGCTCGGTCCCCATCGAGGTGGTCAAATAAAAATTCTAAACTTTGTGAGTTCTTGTTTCGTAATTTGGCCACCTTAACGCTCCTTTTCGATCAAAGTTAGTCTTAACTGTGATCATTGCAAAATATAATAGACTTTTTATTACTGATTTGAGAAGAAAACACAAAAGTAGAAACGCTTTTTGAATAACTATTTTGGTCATAGTAATCGCGTCAAATTCTACTGTGATTCAGCTGTTGTGACTGAAAAATTTTTGACAGCTCGTTTGTTTTGGTTCGAACACAGCTGGAAGTACGGGCAAATGTGCTAGTGCAAAAAGGTAAGTTTTTCGGTGTTTTTCACATATTTGCAGTGAAAAAACGCATAGATATATTATCGCAAATAGATAATTCTTTGTTTGTTTCAGTTTGCAGCAGTGCCGCGAATGAAAAGGCAGCAAAAGGGCACCAGTGAAAAGGGAACTATTCGGTGTATGTGCATGGAACAGGTTAGTTTTATAGTTCATATTCCGAGCAATTTCGCTGTAATAACTCATTATTCTTTCCTCAGCAGGGTTGGACCATAAGGACAATAAGGAGGAAACCGTGGAAGAGGCAGAATCGGAGCGCGGAAGAGCCTTTTATCCGTCTCGCCCCACCGGCAGCATATCATCGGCAGCACCCCAACGAGGGATGTTCGCAGTGTTCGATAGCGTAAGTTATTAGTGAAGCTTGAAGCGTGAAGATGAAAGAAATTAAATGTAAACTTTAAATATGAATAAATTAGTTAATAGTTATAAACTGAATGTTGCGATTTGGATGTTTTTTGCGCTGAAATGCGCACCGGACATTTTGGGTAGTCCGGTGCGACACGAAAGAAAGGGAATAGAGAATATGAAGAAAACGTAGCGTGACATGCCGAAAAGTCACGCTGCGACGTTACACTTTTCGGCTTAGATTGGGCTTGAATTCATTGAATCTAAGCCCAATCTAAGCCGAAAAGTGTCGTGCGACCATGCGATTTTGCCCGCTGGGTAAGCACGTATTTGTAATGCAAACTCTGTGTAACACATAATGCTTTA
>NW_026687062.1:0-1085 GCF_943735745.2 Anopheles bellator | reverse complement strand
AGCAAATTAAGTTGATTCAAATTAGTATTTTTTTCCTGTGGAAAACACATATTTTGATTATAGATCATAGATCATGCCATTCCCCCGTTGATAGAGCGGTCGGTAACGCTCGTCGATGTCACTAAGACATAAAAAATATGGAACTCAGAAGAAACTTTTTTCCCTTCTGGTTGTAGTTTTAGTTGAACATTTTTTGGCGGACAGGGACGGTAATTCTCCCCCCTGTATTCTGCATTTTGAACAAACCATATAAAAGTCACGTAAAAACGGATAAAAAACAGATTACAATGTTCAGATCAGTAAAATGTTGGCCGGAAATGGGGGTGATTTGGTGCTCCGCATAAAGCGCAAAAAAGGGTTCTGGTGCACTTTTGAAATCAATTCTAGACGTCCTGGAGACTACCAAAAGTGAGAGTAGAGTTGATTTTGCGACTGGTTTGGGCTCCATGAGCCGCCAAAGAAGTGTTGCGATTCTCGAATGGCTTTCTCCATGCGGCTATAAATAAATACAACGATCAACTGATGTAACCGTAGGATATCCAACGTCCTGAATTGGTTCTTCGGTTTCGCTGAACCGGCGAACGCCCGTGTTATGGGGTTATGCTGTGCCACAGTGGGTTGTGCTTAACTTTGTTGTGTTCTGCTTTACATCTACAGATCAAGTCTCTCCGTACTTCTTCTGTACCATTGTCTCTGTGTCAGACCTTCCATCCGAACCCCCTGCCGCCTGGACGCGAAGCAAGGAGAAAGAAGGAGCCGAGAAGCAGTAGGCCTGCGAAAAAGGAGCTGGTCAAGAATGTAAATGAGCCGGCCCGAGGACGAAGCACTGGTAGAAATCAGGCCCGCGAAGAAACAAGGAAGACGGATGCAAAAGGAGAGAGCGATAGAGAAAAACACCATCTCCCTTACTTTTTGGGCCACATCCCGGGATTCTAGAATCCGGATATTCTTATGTTCGCACCGATCGCAAGGAAATTCAAGTACACTTGGTAACACCATAGGAATATTTCCGCGTTACGGGCGTAACGAGTCGAGTAACACCGATTAACACGCGTTATTTTACCCACAGTTTTCTCCAACGAGTA
>NW_026687061.1:0-1085 GCF_943735745.2 Anopheles bellator | reverse complement strand
CGACCGGATGGCTGAGCGGGAGGTTTTGGGGGTCCTCTGCTGGCTGGCTTCTCGGCTGACTGATGGGTTTAGATCTGGTGGGTCTCGCTATTTATACCCAAAACTTCTGTGGGTTTCCCTTTTGGCTGACGGTTTTTTTCATTTGACCCCAATTCCTTCAGCTTTCGCTTGTGGTTATACGGCCATGGTCGCCTTCGGTTCAAAAACCTTCCTCTTCCTTCCGGATGCGGTTTCCCTTTTCCTTCCGGTTTTGCTTAAACTGGCGTGCATGACCTGCTAGCGTCGCTTCAGGGTTTTTGTTTTGTTTAGCGTTCTGGGGCCTCGCGCGCTGTTTGTTGATGTCGTAAGGTGTCGCTATGGCTTGTTTGGCTAGCGAGTTCCTGCTCGCGATGTTATTCTTTTTGGCGCCGTGGCGCCAGCTTTGGTCATTCTTTAGCCCTAACCTAGTTTCCTTACTCATAATTTCCGCACGACGTGGGTTATATCGTGTTTATCGTACTCTTGTCCAACTCGGAGTGAGGGGGCGCTTCTTTTTTGCACTATCTGTTTTCTGAGCTTCCGTTTCTGATAATGGGGTCATTCTTTCGAGGGCTAATTCTTCTGTCGTCGGACGTGCTCTTGGGGGTTGGGCAGACTGTTCGATGGCTTGATTAGTCGGCCTTCTATGCTTCTTGCGAGTGGCCTCTTGACTTTCCTCTTCAATTGGTATGGTGACCATATATTCGCGGGGGTCGACTCGTCTTTGGTTACTAATGTGGGGTGCGTATTCGCCTAACTTGATCTCGTGGCTTGCGACCATCTGTGGGGTTGTTTGTCTTACTAGCTGTCGCGGGCAGCAGGTGATTTTTCCTCGTAGGCCCATTATTATTAGGAGCACAATTACTGAGATGGCTATCAGGGAGGTGGTAGTTAGCCACGGGTTTTCAAACGGCGTTCGCTACCCTCATCTTTGGGTTCGTCTTACTTCCTTCGATGGTTCACTCTGTGGATGGAGTCTGCGCTGCAAAACGTCGGCGTAGCTTCGTTGTCACAGATTCACTTTGAGTCACTATTTTACACTCTCACTTAATTTTCACTACTCCACT
>NW_026687060.1:0-1087 GCF_943735745.2 Anopheles bellator | reverse complement strand
TAAAAGTAAAGTAAAAGTAAAGTAAAAGTAAAGTAAAAGTAAAGTAACAAAACATAGAAAGTAAAGTAAAACTTAAACAAAATATATAAATTGAAATCCAAAATGAAAAACAATACAAAACAAACATATTAAGAAACGGAATAATGGCAAAAGGAATAGCAAAATGTGCAAATTCAGAGCCATAGGAGCCAAACGAAGGAAGAAACGACGCGTTCGTTCGTTCACGCCACCGCGTGAACCATTTATTGTCCGCGTAACGCTCGGCCAGGGACTACATCCTATCATATCGGTTACATCTAGCGCATTCATAATACTTTCACGCGTCGCTCCGCTTCGGGTTGGATGGTGAAGACTACCTTCTATTCGATTAAAATATCTTTAGCTCTCGTACCGTTCCCTTATCCTCTGACGTCCCTCTATTGCTCTACTTAACTACAAACGACAGTCTACGACGACGATGACGGTGACTAAACGACTCCTTCAGTGGGCAGCACATTGTTGGCAGCTCGGTGACCGAAAACATGGGCAATGGGCATTCGGTGCAACGCTGTTTGGTGGTGGTGGTGGTGGTGTTTGGTGCAAGTGCATCGGCTCTGGCTCTGTTCAGATCTTGACGTTTTCCGCCTCGCGCAACTTCCGGATCCGGTTACGCTTCATGTACAGCAGCACGCTGATGACCGCCAGGCAGAAGAGCAGTATCAGCACCCCACTGACCGTCATCAGCTTGACACGCCGGTACGGGTAGACATAGATCTCGAACTCGTTGCTACCACTCGTGTAGTTCGTCGTCGAAAGGGCAAACACCTGGAACGTGTACATCTCGTCCTCGTCCAAATGATCGACTGAAAGGAAAAACCCGTGCACCGAGCAAGTTCAAGGATAGGTACCGTCAGTCGGAGAACTCATACTTACGGATGTAGTGCGTGGCCGACGTTTCCACGCTTCCGTGGAGCTTGTGCTGGGGTTCAATCCACCAGCGCAGGATGTAGTACCGCAGCTGGTCCAACCCCAGCTCGGGTGGCTCCCAGTGGGCTACAAAATTGTCCAGTTCCTTGCGCACGTGGAAGTTCCTCGGGGAGCCGATCTG
>NW_026687059.1:0-1087 GCF_943735745.2 Anopheles bellator | reverse complement strand
TAAAAGTAAAGTAAAAGTAAAGTAAAAGTAAAGTAAAAGTAAAGTAACAAAACATAGAAAGTAAAGTAAAACTTAAACAAAATATATAAATTGAAATCCAAAATGAAAAACAATACAAAACAAACATATTAAGAAACGGAATAATGGCAAAAGGAATAGCAAAATGTGCAAATTCAGAGCCATAGGAGCCAAACGAAGGAAGAAACGACGCGTTCGTTCGTTCACGCCACCGCGTGAACCATTTATTGTCCGCGTAACGCTCGGCCAGGGACTACATCCTATCATATCGGTTACATCTAGCGCATTCATAATACTTTCACGCGTCGCTCCGCTTCGGGTTGGATGGTGAAGACTACCTTCTATTCGATTAAAATATCTTTAGCTCTCGTACCGTTCCCTTATCCTCTGACGTCCCTCTATTGCTCTACTTAACTACAAACGACAGTCTACGACGACGATGACGGTGACTAAACGACTCCTTCAGTGGGCAGCACATTGTTGGCAGCTCGGTGACCGAAAACATGGGCAATGGGCATTCGGTGCAACGCTGTTTGGTGGTGGTGGTGGTGGTGTTTGGTGCAAGTGCATCGGCTCTGGCTCTGTTCAGATCTTGACGTTTTCCGCCTCGCGCAACTTCCGGATCCGGTTACGCTTCATGTACAGCAGCACGCTGATGACCGCCAGGCAGAAGAGCAGTATCAGCACCCCACTGACCGTCATCAGCTTGACACGCCGGTACGGGTAGACATAGATCTCGAACTCGTTGCTACCACTCGTGTAGTTCGTCGTCGAAAGGGCAAACACCTGGAACGTGTACATCTCGTCCTCGTCCAAATGATCGACTGAAAGGAAAAACCCGTGCACCGAGCAAGTTCAAGGATAGGTACCGTCAGTCGGAGAACTCATACTTACGGATGTAGTGCGTGGCCGACGTTTCCACGCTTCCGTGGAGCTTGTGCTGGGGTTCAATCCACCAGCGCAGGATGTAGTACCGCAGCTGGTCCAACCCCAGCTCGGGTGGCTCCCAGTGGGCTACAAAATTGTCCAGTTCCTTGCGCACGTGGAAGTTCCTCGGGGAGCCGATCTG
>NW_026687058.1:0-1087 GCF_943735745.2 Anopheles bellator | reverse complement strand
CATATATTTGTCAGGCGTTTGAATATACTACTGTCTGATATCAGAAACTCTATAAGGTGTTCCATTTTGTTTGTTCTATTAAGCTGCAAGCATTTTAATGTTTTCTTTATACGTATACTCAACTCATCGTATATTCTTCAACAACCCCACAAACACCAGCTACAAACTTGCAAGCTTGCAAGCTATCATACTTATAGACTAAATAGAATACATTCACTGACATAGAATATAGTACAATAGAACATAGAACCTCTCAACAACTAGGTATAAGTCGAAAACAAATGATTCATAAGAGATGACACTTTGAGATTTGACACTCGCTATATCACCCATGATTATCAGTCAATACAAAGCTTCAATAATGATGGCTTCACATGGTTCACACTAGCAATCCACTAAAGAATAATCGGCATTTCCGAATCCTCCGTGAAAAGAATCTTGATACCTTCCTTAGTGGCCAAGCAACTCAATAGTTTGCGTCAAGAAGCGATACGGAGAAGAAAAGAAAGAAAAGTTGATTATGATATCTAGCTACGGTGAGTTCGTCATTGTGTGTTAAACTTGTGAACCAATAGTGAAGTTTGATTCTGTGTTGTTTTTAATCTTGCGAAGCACATTGCATAGAAAGCAGCTACTTATTAAAGCATCTACCTTGATACTGCTTTTCACCACTTCTAGGAGCACTCTTTCCGGCTTTACTACAGAAAAAGCTAAGCCATTTTCGATATTGCATTCACATATGCGTTGGAAATATTTGTCTTTTCGCTAAAGGTTACCATACATTTTCCGATTTACTTACTTAAAAGCCATTTTTAACATTATTTTCTTATGCATCGCTTAGATATTGTAGCTAGCAAGCAAAGGTGTAGCAGAGTTGTGGACCTCACGTTGGCCAACCCTCATATGTATTGCTTGCAGGTATCGAAAATCGGCATCGAGAATAGGCATCTATTTTCTTTCACACACTGAAATTTACATTATAAGAAAGTTGATTGTTCGTTTTAGATGGCTTGATGCTATAAGTTTTTGTTGATATGTACAGCGAAGATATTTTAACCTGTATTAAGTCAAATCATCCTAACTTCGC
>NW_026687057.1:0-1087 GCF_943735745.2 Anopheles bellator | reverse complement strand
TCCAAAAAGCATCCGCTACCGAGGCGTATGCCAACCCTTTTAAAAAATATAAAATCGAAGCCGAACAAACACCTGTCCCTTTCCCCCAACACAACAACGAGCATTACAATAGTCATTTCAATGCACACGAGTTGCAATGGGCACTACAAAAGTGCTCCGGCAAATCGGCAGGACCAGATGACATTGGTTATCCCTTACTACAAAACCTTCCTCCCGCCGCCAAAACTCAGCTACTAAATATTTACAATAGCATCTGGGTTTCCGGTACTATACCCTCTTCTTGGAAAGAAGGCTACATTGTACCAATACCCAAACCAAACCGTCCCAAACATGAAGTGGGCAGCTATCGCCCCATTTCACTCCTAAACTGCATTAGCAAAGTTTTGGAGCGAATGGTCAATAGAAGACTAGTCCAAGAACTAGAACACAACAATCTTCTCAGCCCTTCCCATTACGCCTATCGTAACGGAAGAGGTACTGAGCCGTACTTCTCAGAACTCCTTAACACCCTTACAAAGGCCAGAGAGAGAAACCACTTCACAGACTGTGCCGTGGTAGACCTCTCCAAAGCCTTCGACCGATCCTGGCGACACGCCATTCTACAACAGCTTGAACGCTGGAAATTCGGAGGTAGAATGGCAAACTACATTAGCAGTTTCCTGAAAGACAGGTACTTTAGAGTACTCATTGGACAGGAAAAATCCGACCAAACGCTCCAAGAGAACGGCGTTCCGCAAGGGGCCATTCTCTCCCCTACTCTTTTCATCATCAGCCTACAATCCCTGCTATGCTCGATCCCCACTAATGTCAGAACATTCATCTATGCAGATGACATTGTCCTCGTCTCGTCCCACAGATCCTCTGCCATAACCAGGAAAAATCTGCAAATAGCTATTTCAAAACTCCAGCAATGGAACAGATTTACAGGATATGAAATATCCCCACAAAAAAGCAAAATCCTAAGTATTTGCAACACACCCCGCCGAAAGGCAAAACCCATACTGTACAACGGGGTTCCGATACCCCAAGTACGGTCAACCAAGATATTAGGAATAGTCATAGACTCCAAATTGAATTTTCTGGCTCA
>NW_026687056.1:0-1092 GCF_943735745.2 Anopheles bellator | reverse complement strand
CACATGCAGGCGGCGGGCCGCCGACATTCACAATACGGGAAATGCGGTGCGCGACTGCTGGGTGGTGTCCTTCTCCAGAGGGGGGGTGGGTTTGTTGGTCTCTATTCGGGGTACAAACACACTTACTACTTCGATTGCCACAAGGGACTGAAAAGGGGATTTTGCACTCGGCAACCCGGTTATCCCCGCCGTGGGACTACTAAATTCCAGTCCGGCTTGCCAGCCCACTCAATCGAACCCTTGGATCCGTCTGGACGATCTCAGGATAACGTATGAGGGGTCAAGAGATCTGCTCCAGAGGCTCCAGATGTGGGTCTCGTAACTAATAGGTCTCGTACCTCGAAATCAACCCCAGAACTAGGTGACCACAGATTTCCCCAGAGATAGTGGCAGATCCTTCAGATAGAGATCCAGATTCACTCTCACAAGGTATAGATAGATGTAGAGATAGAGCCACAGTTAGATTCTTCAGATATTCAGGAGGTCTGGCACCGGGCTGACCCCGGACAAGGAGTGAGATCCCTTCCCAGAACCCTATAGCTAGATGTAGTGGCTGGGTTTAGATAGGGTCTGTTGCTCCAGCACCCAAAACGGAAGTCTGGCGTCCAGGAGCAACCTACCGGGAAGAAGTATCTGGGCCGACGGACCTACCTTAATTGGAGAAACTCGCCAAGCGGCCGTAACCCGTCCAGCACTCCATATATGGCGTTCGGTTGATTGTGATGAAGCCGGTGGTGGTGCTGGTGGTGGTGCTGGTGGCTCTGGTGGTGGTCGTGTCGGAAGCGGTGGCGGCGGTGGAGGTGGTGGTGTGCCGCCGCCACCGGGCGGCGATGATCACTTGACGGGGGCGGTGGTGGTGTGGTGGACCCCGCACCGGTCGGTGTTATTGTTGTTGTTCTGGCTGGAGAGTGGCGGAGGGGGCGCCTAGAGGGCTGGTGGGGTGTAGGCTAGTTGGGGCCAGATTTTGTGGGGAGATCTCCAATCTCGCCCCCCGGGAGTCCAATTCTTCGAGGATCTTGGTCCAGACCAGGGAACCAGAAGTGGAGGCGACTGAGTGGGCACCTGGCTTGGGAGGGTTGATTGCAGTTGGGA
>NW_026687055.1:0-1093 GCF_943735745.2 Anopheles bellator | reverse complement strand
ATCGATCTCCGCCACACGTCCGAAATCAAACCTTCTGCTACGGCTGCAAATGTTGAAATCGGACACTTCCTTTTTGTTGATTCTTCAAATTGCCGGCGCATCATATCTGCCAACTGTTACTACCGGACACATCGAGGCATCGACGTACTCACTTGATTCGCAGAATAGCAACATAGCTAGAACATAATCATGCCACGCGTTCTCCCAATATGCGCAAACACGAGACTAGTTTCGACCAAATTCGTCGGTTGGTCCTCCTAATTAGAATGCATGTCCGCTGCGAGATGTTTACTTTTATGATTATACTGTACATTTTTATGATGTTCTTTCTTTGGGGTTTGTTTTTATTCACTCGCCAGTCCGTCGTTGACTATCCTCATGGGATATTGTAAAGTTGGATAATAAAAACAAACTTGTGAAAAAAGAGACTATCTTCCTCTTGTCGGACAGCAATTCTAATCTGCTCGCTAGCCATCGTGCTAATGGTAGAATAAAACTTCCTCTTAACGATCTCCATGCTCTTGGGACAACATCCTATATGAGAGTCACATACCTTACGTTGGGGATAGCATTTTGTTGTATGTTTTTTGAAACCATGTTCAAATTCACCTTCATAATAAAACCATATTCCGCTCCGTGAGTAGCGGAGTTTAGATTAGAGCTGCAAAGACAAACAAGACCATAAAACAGCATCAAACTCACATCCTCGCATGAATAATAAAAACAAACGAAAAAGAATACGAATATTCTGCTGGGACAATATAGTAAGCGGCTTGGAATCTACCCAAAAAGTGTGGCAACATATTTCAGGATACCACACTAGAGAAGGACTCTGGAAAAGAACCACACAAAAATGTCGTATAAATGCTTTAACTGAATTAATTAACGTTACCATGTCATCTTTACGTGCCCAACTCTGCCTCCGGTCAAAAGGTCTGTTCTCCTATTCTGCCATAGGACCATTTAGCTAGTTTAAGTTCTTTTGAATTGATTACCCCTTCACTGGAAGAAATGGGCGAGTAGAAATTATCTATTTGTTTTCAGCGACAAACTCTTGAGATAACCAATTGCGTCCAACGTCCTCCAATCCTAC
>NW_026687054.1:0-1093 GCF_943735745.2 Anopheles bellator | reverse complement strand
CGTAGTATTTTGCATTCCCCCTGCGCAAGTGCCAACCCCCACTAGCGGCACAGAACAGGACAATGAGCGCCTCAAATGTCGAGTCCTGCGCTGCAATTTTGGTTTTCTTTTTTTTGCGAAACTCTTTTGGGGTGTAGAACGAAACCGCATGTAGAAGGAAGAGATTCGCTCAAAATAATGCAACCTCATGTTGAACTCTTCCTTGATGCATACAAAGGAAGCAACGAAACCTCAAAATGTCGCCTTAAGCAATAAAAGACGAGTGAAACAATCGAGCTAAATGCTAGATTGAAGAGAAAATACAGCTGCAGACTGCAGCTGCATTCGAATTGGTTGCGACAAACCCTTCGCCGTGTGGTGTGACAATTTTTGTGATGCAAAAGCAGTATGTTCTGTATTTGTGTGCTGACGAATCGTGGGTCCAATTATCATGGGTCCAACTTTTCTCTATGGTATGGATTGGGCGCACTTTAAACTAATTTTCCTTGCAATTAACTGGAAAAGTTGCACGTTCCTTTGACAGGGTCCCGATGGCACCGAGTGTCCAATCACTCTCCCTACACGATGATGAGCTTGTAAAGTGCCTTTTTGCCTTAAAGCGATGTTCCTAAACGGCGTTTCCACCGGACAGGTTCCGGAAACGGTTTCTGGAAATTGAATTTCACACATCAGTCAGTGAAGCTTCCTCGAAAACTCTGAAACCGAATACGCCACCTGCGGGTGTGTCGTCTAAAACTGTTGTCATTATGTTGTCCGTACGATGGTCTAAAACTTGTGCCGCCCCCACATCGACCCATCGAGAAGAAGGAAATGCACTTTGAACTCAATAAAATGCCTCAGACTGCATGCTTCCGTACGGAAGGCGAGTGACACTGTTCCACAGAGACAAACACATGCACAAACAATAAATGCATTAGTAGAGAAAATTGAATAATCTAATTTAAGAATGAAGACATCTTAATCTAATTAGAAAGTCCCACAGTTTCGCGTTTTCAGCTTCATCTCGGGCGACCGGCTCGGGCAACAAATATGATTACAGGTTCTTTCCGTTGGCAGTTTGCTCCGTTCTGTCGGTAACATGGGAGATTAAGAG
>NW_026687053.1:0-1094 GCF_943735745.2 Anopheles bellator | reverse complement strand
CCGGATGGATGGAGCAGGTATCAACGGCACTCTGGAACAGGAGCGAAGGTAAAAATGAGATGCACACAAAGCTCCTGACCGACCTTTGGCCATGATGACGGCGGCGACACATTAGCTTTCCGTCCATTGCTTGCTTGACCGTGCTTAAATGGCGGTCTTAAACAACCGCTCCCGACCCATCCCCGGCGGGAGCAAAACCATAATTAAAGGAGTAAACGCCACTGCAACCACCCGACCCGGGGCGGCAGTGCATAAAGTTCATGTTTCTCTCCATCATCGTCCACAGCACGCGCGCGGTTTGGAGAGAGTACTGGAAGTTTGAAGAGGAAAAAAAAACATCATAAAAGAACTGCGCCGCCACACCGGGGTAATGCGATACTGTTACGGAAGCAGCGGAAAACTGAGCATCGTCCGGCGCACCGACTTCCGCCGCCAACAATTGCTGGACCGCCGTCAGGTCCCAGGTCGGTACCGCCTCACTTCTCGGTGTCAGTAAGTTAAGTCTGTCAGTGTCACACACCACTTCATTTTAACTCCTGCCAGCTGACGACAACCTCTGCCATGTGTCCCCCGCAGGCAGATCACGAATGATGGGCTGGGCTTCGTTTACTGCCACCGACTCGCAGCGACGGCAGCGGTGCGCCTCTGTGTCGCTCACTTTTAAATCCCCAAGTGGACAGCCCAGAGCGGGGCAGCAGCAGCATCAGGTGCTTCAGATCACGCCGGTGGAAGATGATTAAATTTCACTTTCCGTTTCTAATGTGGTGGATGCAGCCCCTTAAGTTTAGAGCGACAATGTATATGTGGAGAAGGCAGACCCGTGAAACAATGTAACAGAGCGAACGCTGCTCTCAGCGAAGAATCGCGTTTGGGTAAACAATAATCAAATACCCAGAGGAACCACCGAAACGCTTCAAGTGGTCGATATAAACATTAGACTCAGCATAAACACGATCACGCTACGCGGGCGACGATCGATTATGCTGAGCATTGCAAAAAGGGTCACGTAAGCCACCACAGTTAGGTCGCAGTAGGTTGCGATGAGTTAAGACGAATTTTAATCTTAATCCAAACGCGGATGCGAGAGGTTGTGC
>NW_026687052.1:0-1094 GCF_943735745.2 Anopheles bellator | reverse complement strand
CATTACAAAATGACTCCAGTCATCTATGAAGGTAACAAAATACTTCAAGCCGCCTTCACCAATCGGATTCACTGGTCCGCAAACATCCGAGTGTATAAGTTCTAGAACACGCGATGATCTCTGTTCCGTACGCGATTTGAAAGGTTTTCGCGTTTGCTTGGCCATCATGCACGGTTCGCAGACAATGTGTTCTGCATTCTTCTCGTGATCATTCACTTTTAAACCGATGCACATGTCTTTACTTATCAGCTCCTCTAAGCTTTGAATATTCAGATGGCCAAAACGTCGATGCCATAGTTCTAAATTCACGTGCTCTTGCCCGACTGATACCAACGAATCACCTGCCATAGCTTTCTTTTTCTGGCTGTTCACAAAAAAATCTAAACGATACAACTTTCCATTACGTGAACCTGTGACAATCTTTTCCGAATCATTGTATATGCTGACCAAATCGTTCTCAAAGATTATTTTCATGCCAGCTTCGTCACATCGAGTGATAGAAAATAAGTTGCATCGAAGCTCTGGTACGTATAGTACATTTTTAACTGAGCACTTAATTTCTTTTCCGTTCACTATCGAGACGATTTTTACGGTTCCAGATTGTTTTGCTATGATGGATTCTCCAGCTTTTGCAATCGCAATTTCTATTGGTTGAGTGAGCTCTACTAGTTCATCGAATACTGATTTGTCGTTAATCATGTGTTCCGAACATCCCGAGTCAATGTACCAATGTACTCTGTTTAACTCATTACCACGAGCCATGCCCCTGCTGAATCCGGCAAAACACATATCCTTAGATTTGGCTACATAAGCCTTTGATTTGCTCGATTCCTGCTTTTTCCTTTCAGGGCATTCACTCAATTTGTGTCCTTGTCTCTTGCACCCAAAACATTTGAACTGTTTTTTTATTTGCTTGGTGCCCACGAACGCCGCTTGCACGTTCCTCTTTGGAGATGACGGCTTTGCCCCTTTTTTCTTGGTCTCTTCATCCAAGAGCCGACACTTGACGAATTCAACCGATAACATTTCTTCCGGCATCGTCTCTAGGGCAGTTACCACACCAGCGTAGGTGTCTCCCAACGTCAGCAATATAT
>NW_026687051.1:0-1095 GCF_943735745.2 Anopheles bellator | reverse complement strand
TCTGTGGTCCCTTAATCGATTGGAGAGAGAGAGGAAGAGAGACCCCATACAATCCCAATCCTTAAAATACGTCCTAGGACAATATGGGTATCGTTTTTTAGGGTTTGGTGGTCTCTCAATCGATTGGTTTCACTTAAAAGTTTTTTCGTTCCCTCTTCCACCTACCACCACCCCTCATTCCCTCCATCTTGAGTGTGATGTTTGGGGAAACTGCAGTTTCCTTGCATTAAACTGCGTTTAATTTTTGGAGAAGGCGAGAAAGAGTGGAAGAAAAAGAAAGATAGAGGGAGAAAGAAAGACAGAGAGAAAGAAAGAGAGATAGAAGAGAGAGATAGGAAGGGTGTGTGAGAGAGAGAGAAAGAAAGAGAGATATGAGAAGAGAGAGAGGAAGGGTGTGAGAGAGAAAGAGAGTGGTCGTGCACGGAGCACGGAATTCACGAAGCGAGTTATTGCGTAAAAATGAGGTTGTTGTGTGTCTACTTACGTCTGTAGCGTCTGGCAGTCCACGAAGGAAGAGAGCGATGGGATCCGGTGCCGATCGCACGATCCCCATCGCCCAGTGAGCAAAATTGAGTGCCGGCCGCTCTTTCAGGTTCATTTTTCACGGTTTTTTGGCGGTCCACTGGCGGTTTCAAACAAATTTTGTATGGGAAACTTACTCTAAACCGCGAACGGAACGTCAACCGGCGCAACGAGTCGACCGCCAAAGATGAACTCTCCAGCGTGACCCCCTTGTCTCCCTCTCTCCTGTGTGTCCCCTCTCTTTCTTCGTTTTCTTTCTCCCAATTCCCCCTAGCCAAAATAACACACGGTTGGTTCGGTTTCGAAGCGTATATTTTCTCTTTCTTTTTTCGGTTCGCGTACACTCTTCACACCTCACTATAGCGGTCGTAGCAATTTGGTGCGTCGACAATATCACTTGTTGTTGACGCCGTAGACACGTTGAAAAATGTTTTGCATCCCTGTTGAACATCTGAAACGAGCAAAGCGAAAACATTTCAACATTATTTGATATTCACTGAATACTGTCCACTAAACTTACCTGGATTATTTCTATCAGGATCACACGCGATGGAACGAAGAACACTTGCACTT
>NW_026687050.1:0-1095 GCF_943735745.2 Anopheles bellator | reverse complement strand
TTGGGGCCCCAGACTAAACAAAACCGAGCGAGAGAGAGAGAGAGAGAGAGAGAGACAGAACTGAAGAGAGAGATAGCGAGATGGGAAAGTAGAAATCGAAATCGAAATGATTACATAGAACCTTGACGGGAAGCAAGGGGAAGATGGTGGTTGGCAGTAAGCAGTGTGGTCTTATCTCTCTCTCTCTCTCTCTCACTCTCTTCGCCCCACCCCGACCCTTTCGCCCGTGTTACTTTCACTCTTTTTCCGTTCCTTTTGTTCGCCCCGAAAGGCAGCGGCAGCTCTTTATCCGCAGTCCGTTTCACTCCACGCCACCGCTTCCGCCCCCCCACCGAGCCAGTCCTAGCACTTATTCTGTCTAGACACAACAACCTGCCACCCAACCCACCCAACCCACCCAACCCACCCAACCCACCCATCCAACGCTGGGTGGCTTCTTGGACGGGCGGGGGCCTTTTGGCTTCTTGCTGGCGTCTGGCGAAAAGTGGTCGTAACGGAGCTAGGAGTGGCAGGGGGATGGGTCGTAACGGCGGAGGAATTCAAGAAAAGGACCCAGACTACCCCTACCAAACCCCCCCCGGCACACACATACACACTCGCGTCTGGCTCGTGGTGTCGTCCTCGTCGTCGTCGTGGAAAGGAGTCATTCAACTTTCAGGACAGAAATGAGTGATGCAACAACAACAACAACAACATTCGCACATGATGTGACGGGTTCGGTGGGGTGATACCGGTGGGTGGGTGGGTGGTGGGGTCAGTAAAGGAAAACGGGACGGGACTACTAATAATAAATGGCGGTAGCCGTATTTCTTCCAGACCCAGAGTTTAGAGCCAGAGCATAATAGGATAGAGAGAGAGAGCGAGCGAGCGAGCGAAATGTCCTTTTCCTCCGCGTGGGGGCGAGGGATGGATGGATGGGGGGGATAATTTCACAACGATCCCAACATATTCGGCCTTCGGCTTACCGCCAACAACACCCCCCACACCACACATCCTCGGATCTTAAGAAGTCCTTGACACCTGTTTCCGGGTCCCGTCAGTCACCTCTCTCACTCCACCACCCACCGAGCGACGGGTTCAATAGCCGCCGGGAGT
>NW_026687049.1:0-1095 GCF_943735745.2 Anopheles bellator | reverse complement strand
GCCTTTTTCGCCTTTTTCGTGGCTGATGGTAGACTGTGGTGCCTAATTCTAATCAACATTCGCCAGGGGTCTATCCAACATCTCGCAGGCATACGTAATCCAGTGGCATAGCAATTGGGTCGCGTAACACACAAACACACGGAATTAGACCTTATGATGGCGACAGCCATGGTACCGGAATGTTCTTGAGGCTTATTTCGTTTCGTTTTTCCTTCATTCGGACTCCGGTTTAGTGCGAGGGATGCTGTAGGCAATAATCTAGCTAGGAATTTTACCGTTGGTGTCGGTGTGTTGAGGAAACATCCAGACAAACAAACAAACATTAAATTCAACAGTCTTGGAGGGTGAACGAAAGTAGAAGAAAGCTATATGCCAGTGCGCCAAAACTAAGATGATAGCGATCTTCGGTAAGCTTAAGAAGGTACTACTTTTTCGTGTTAAGCGAATAGAACGCAGAAGCGATAGTCGATACAAAAAATGAGTGAACGAAAATTTCTGGTTACTTGCCAAATACTTGCCTTCCCATAATCGTCACAAAGCTGCTCACTTTTCATGATGATGATGATGACGAGAGTGAGCATGATAAAAATGGCGCCGAAGGTTACCGGCCCTTAGTGGCTGCGGGACTGGGTCGGTCAGAAAGTTAAACATTCGAGAGCTTTTCCATTAAGCGCTATCGCCTATAACGAAGGATAAACACAATCCGAACGTAAATAAAATCGACGAATGAAAGAGATCATATAAATATGGGGCTTTCGAACTGACCGTTGGTCAGCGTAGGCATCATGCTCCAAAAAGGAAACCTCATAAAGTTAAACTTCCGGAACGCTTAAGGATCGCCAAATGAACTGCCACTTGAGCTTTCCCTTGATCCGGAGTGAGTACGGTTGCTTACTGTGCTACGTTTTCTTCGTTTCAGTTACAATGTGTATTTTTGGAGTCATCCAATCGCCCTTCAAGGCCTTCGAAGAAGGAACACTTCATTGATAGAACTCTCTGAATTGGAGATAGATTTGCACATCTTCTTCTATGTAGATTACTGCACCACTATTGTGATGATTGTGATCTACGGTGTGGCGACCGGCAATTTTATGT
>NW_026687048.1:0-1095 GCF_943735745.2 Anopheles bellator | reverse complement strand
CGGCCGGTCGCGGTCCGCAACGCGCTTTCGCCTACACTTTCCCCGCGCTTTGGCACTCCACGATTCGAGTGTATACCTTATTTGGACAGGAACGCGTGAAGAAGCGACGAAGCTCACTTGGGTCGCTGGGTGTGAGACGCTCGCGGAGTGAGCGGAAATCATCGACATTAATCTCACGTCCGACGGTTCACGTTCTTTCTTTCGTCGAGCGAAACAATCCATCGACCTACTTTAAGAAACTAGCCCCTTGAAGTCTGGAGGCGAATTATTTACCACTTTCGTCGACTGGATGAAATCTTCATTAAAGTGGAAAACGTTCATTCGTCGATAAACGACAGAGTATTATGACGTCCCAAACTTTTTTCATTGTGTTACTTTAGGCTGTCTAATGCTGGGCTGTACACGTTCGCGAGCCCCTATTCAGTTCAATTATGAGCCCGCCAATACGATAATCAAACGCACTGAAAGTTCTCGCAGTTTAAGCATCCAACTTGACTATGAGACCTATGTTTCGGCCCCACACTTCGAACAGACATTTTCTAAGTTAGACAGATTGCTTGGTGATGAGAATGGTCAAGGACATCCGTAACCCATGACTGCATTACAGGCACATTACTCCACTCTGGACCGTCTGATCCTACAGTACGATATTGTTGTCTTGGGTTCTCCAACTTCTTCATGGATTAATCGCTTTGAAAACATACAAAAGAAGCTCACACGGATTAATATAAGGAAGATTGATTGGATCAGAACAAGTGTGAACTCTTGCATTCCCTTATCGCATGGTTCCTACTCGTGATCGAATCTCTTAGATGTAGGCCTAGGCATGGATGTGCTTAATGCTGAACAACCTGACCAATTATTAATGTTATTATCATATAAGCAACAACCGCTGAGCGTTCTTTGCTCGCACCAGAGACAATGTTCATCTCTGTTGCTCTCTGCATCGGATCGTTTTTACAGGCGACGAGCGTTACCGACTGCTCTATCATCGGCAGTAACCTGATCAGCTCCAGTCAGCTCCTGTAAATATATAAAAATATTTAAAAAATAAATAAATAAATAAATAAATAAATAAATAAATAAATAAATAAA
>NW_026687047.1:0-1095 GCF_943735745.2 Anopheles bellator | reverse complement strand
CGGCCGGTCGCGGTCCGCAACGCGCTTTCGCCTACACTTTCCCCGCGCTTTGGCACTCCACGATTCGAGTGTATACCTTATTTGGACAGGAACGCGTGAAGAAGCGACGAAGCTCACTTGGGTCGCTGGGTGTGAGACGCTCGCGGAGTGAGCGGAAATCATCGACATTAATCTCACGTCCGACGGTTCACGTTCTTTCTTTCGTCGAGCGAAACAATCCATCGACCTACTTTAAGAAACTAGCCCCTTGAAGTCTGGAGGCGAATTATTTACCACTTTCGTCGACTGGATGAAATCTTCATTAAAGTGGAAAACGTTCATTCGTCGATAAACGACAGAGTATTATGACGTCCCAAACTTTTTTCATTGTGTTACTTTAGGCTGTCTAATGCTGGGCTGTACACGTTCGCGAGCCCCTATTCAGTTCAATTATGAGCCCGCCAATACGATAATCAAACGCACTGAAAGTTCTCGCAGTTTAAGCATCCAACTTGACTATGAGACCTATGTTTCGGCCCCACACTTCGAACAGACATTTTCTAAGTTAGACAGATTGCTTGGTGATGAGAATGGTCAAGGACATCCGTAACCCATGACTGCATTACAGGCACATTACTCCACTCTGGACCGTCTGATCCTACAGTACGATATTGTTGTCTTGGGTTCTCCAACTTCTTCATGGATTAATCGCTTTGAAAACATACAAAAGAAGCTCACACGGATTAATATAAGGAAGATTGATTGGATCAGAACAAGTGTGAACTCTTGCATTCCCTTATCGCATGGTTCCTACTCGTGATCGAATCTCTTAGATGTAGGCCTAGGCATGGATGTGCTTAATGCTGAACAACCTGACCAATTATTAATGTTATTATCATATAAGCAACAACCGCTGAGCGTTCTTTGCTCGCACCAGAGACAATGTTCATCTCTGTTGCTCTCTGCATCGGATCGTTTTTACAGGCGACGAGCGTTACCGACTGCTCTATCATCGGCAGTAACCTGATCAGCTCCAGTCAGCTCCTGTAAATATATAAAAATATTTAAAAAATAAATAAATAAATAAATAAATAAATAAATAAATAAATAAATAAA
>NW_026687046.1:0-1095 GCF_943735745.2 Anopheles bellator | reverse complement strand
TTTATTTATTTATTTATTTATTTATTTATTTATTTATTTATTTATTTTTTAAATATTTTTATATATTTACAGGAGCTGACTGGAGCTGATCAGGTTACTGCCGATGATAGAGCAGTCGGTAACGCTCGTCGCCTGTAAAAACGATCCGATGCAGAGAGCAACAGAGATGAACATTGTCTCTGGTGCGAGCAAAGAACGCTCAGCGGTTGTTGCTTATATGATAATAACATTAATAATTGGTCAGGTTGTTCAGCATTAAGCACATCCATGCCTAGGCCTACATCTAAGAGATTCGATCACGAGTAGGAACCATGCGATAAGGGAATGCAAGAGTTCACACTTGTTCTGATCCAATCAATCTTCCTTATATTAATCCGTGTGAGCTTCTTTTGTATGTTTTCAAAGCGATTAATCCATGAAGAAGTTGGAGAACCCAAGACAACAATATCGTACTGTAGGATCAGACGGTCCAGAGTGGAGTAATGTGCCTGTAATGCAGTCATGGGTTACGGATGTCCTTGACCATTCTCATCACCAAGCAATCTGTCTAACTTAGAAAATGTCTGTTCGAAGTGTGGGGCCGAAACATAGGTCTCATAGTCAAGTTGGATGCTTAAACTGCGAGAACTTTCAGTGCGTTTGATTATCGTATTGGCGGGCTCATAATTGAACTGAATAGGGGCTCGCGAACGTGTACAGCCCAGCATTAGACAGCCTAAAGTAACACAATGAAAAAAGTTTGGGACGTCATAATACTCTGTCGTTTATCGACGAATGAACGTTTTCCACTTTAATGAAGATTTCATCCAGTCGACGAAAGTGGTAAATAATTCGCCTCCAGACTTCAAGGGGCTAGTTTCTTAAAGTAGGTCGATGGATTGTTTCGCTCGACGAAAGAAAGAACGTGAACCGTCGGACGTGAGATTAATGTCGATGATTTCCGCTCACTCCGCGAGCGTCTCACACCCAGCGACCCAAGTGAGCTTCGTCGCTTCTTCACGCGTTCCTGTCCAAATAAGGTATACACTCGAATCGTGGAGTGCCAAAGCGCGGGGAAAGTGTAGGCGAAAGCGCGTTGCGGACCGCGACCGGCCG
>NW_026687045.1:0-1095 GCF_943735745.2 Anopheles bellator | reverse complement strand
TTTATTTATTTATTTATTTATTTATTTATTTATTTATTTATTTATTTTTTAAATATTTTTATATATTTACAGGAGCTGACTGGAGCTGATCAGGTTACTGCCGATGATAGAGCAGTCGGTAACGCTCGTCGCCTGTAAAAACGATCCGATGCAGAGAGCAACAGAGATGAACATTGTCTCTGGTGCGAGCAAAGAACGCTCAGCGGTTGTTGCTTATATGATAATAACATTAATAATTGGTCAGGTTGTTCAGCATTAAGCACATCCATGCCTAGGCCTACATCTAAGAGATTCGATCACGAGTAGGAACCATGCGATAAGGGAATGCAAGAGTTCACACTTGTTCTGATCCAATCAATCTTCCTTATATTAATCCGTGTGAGCTTCTTTTGTATGTTTTCAAAGCGATTAATCCATGAAGAAGTTGGAGAACCCAAGACAACAATATCGTACTGTAGGATCAGACGGTCCAGAGTGGAGTAATGTGCCTGTAATGCAGTCATGGGTTACGGATGTCCTTGACCATTCTCATCACCAAGCAATCTGTCTAACTTAGAAAATGTCTGTTCGAAGTGTGGGGCCGAAACATAGGTCTCATAGTCAAGTTGGATGCTTAAACTGCGAGAACTTTCAGTGCGTTTGATTATCGTATTGGCGGGCTCATAATTGAACTGAATAGGGGCTCGCGAACGTGTACAGCCCAGCATTAGACAGCCTAAAGTAACACAATGAAAAAAGTTTGGGACGTCATAATACTCTGTCGTTTATCGACGAATGAACGTTTTCCACTTTAATGAAGATTTCATCCAGTCGACGAAAGTGGTAAATAATTCGCCTCCAGACTTCAAGGGGCTAGTTTCTTAAAGTAGGTCGATGGATTGTTTCGCTCGACGAAAGAAAGAACGTGAACCGTCGGACGTGAGATTAATGTCGATGATTTCCGCTCACTCCGCGAGCGTCTCACACCCAGCGACCCAAGTGAGCTTCGTCGCTTCTTCACGCGTTCCTGTCCAAATAAGGTATACACTCGAATCGTGGAGTGCCAAAGCGCGGGGAAAGTGTAGGCGAAAGCGCGTTGCGGACCGCGACCGGCCG
>NW_026687044.1:0-1095 GCF_943735745.2 Anopheles bellator | reverse complement strand
AAATGACTTTACCACTTTCAGGGCTAGTCCTACATCAAGGGGTTTGTGCGCCATCGTGACTTTCTCGGGCCGATTCTCCGAGTCACTTTCGAAGTCGGTGTCAGAGACACTGTCGCAATCGTCCGTATCGTCCTTTGGGATCGAGGTCGAGGCTTGGTCCTGGGTCTCTTCTTTGGGAGCTGATGGAAGGTCAATCGCAGAGGTACTCTGGTCGAGGTTTGCTTCCAATAGAGCCAGGCACTGTCTGGCTATAGTCTTCAATTGAAGGTATCGTTTACAGAGCATCGTGACGTCTCCTTCTCTGCTTGATGCACGCACGAATAGTTTAGCTTCTGTTAGAAGGGCCTTGATCTCCTTTATTTTCTTTTGCCTAGTGGGCGGGGTAAAGGTTCTAAACCTCTTCAAACTTTGCAAGGTCTTATTCAATATGTCGCCTGCTGCTAGGAATCGTTCCATACCCGGCTATTTCCGTAAACTCCATAGGGAGAAATTTTTGCTCTACTCTTAGTAAAATATAAAGCTGGCTGGCTAAATATAAAGTGGCCCGCTGTCCTTGTGTTGTAAAATAGTGTAGAATAATTTTCCCGCTTTGTACTGTTCCCGTTTCCTCCTATTTTTAGTAGTTTTTCATTGTGCTGTAAAGTATTAGCCCTCCGCCGTTTGTATTCTCCCCATCAGCCATCAATCGATCCGCAAACTCGTGATTGGTGTTGAATTGATTGAACACGGCACGGCATCCGTTCGAAGAACTGTCCCCAACTTCGAACAGCGGACGACAATCGGACCTTCTTCCTATCCGTTTCCCGATCTCTTCGGACCACCAACAGGATGGATCGTCAAGTGGTACCTGTACGCGTGGGCCGCTTGTCTGGGAATCTTCGTGATGCTGACCGTCCTCTCTAAGCTTGGCCAGCGAGGAAACAAACTCAAGTACTACAGCAAGTACGGCATGATCTACTTTGCGACCCAGTCCTTCACCGTACTACTGTTCGCGCCGTTTGCCATGCTGAGGGCGCGCAGCATCGACAATTGTCGGTAAGTAGTCGGAAGTCTGCGCTTTGGTGTCGCCGGTCATCCTCTCTTTTGGGTTCCTCT
>NW_026687043.1:0-1095 GCF_943735745.2 Anopheles bellator | reverse complement strand
TTGGGGCCCCAGACTAAACAAAACCGAGCGAGAGAGAGAGAGAGAGAGAGAGAGACAGAACTGAAGAGAGAGATAGCGAGATGGGAAAGTAGAAATCGAAATCGAAATGATTACATAGAACCTTGACGGGAAGCAAGGGGAAGATGGTGGTTGGCAGTAAGCAGTGTGGTCTTATCTCTCTCTCTCTCTCTCTCACTCTCTTCGCCCCACCCCGACCCTTTCGCCCGTGTTACTTTCACTCTTTTTCCGTTCCTTTTGTTCGCCCCGAAAGGCAGCGGCAGCTCTTTATCCGCAGTCCGTTTCACTCCACGCCACCGCTTCCGCCCCCCCACCGAGCCAGTCCTAGCACTTATTCTGTCTAGACACAACAACCTGCCACCCAACCCACCCAACCCACCCAACCCACCCAACCCACCCATCCAACGCTGGGTGGCTTCTTGGACGGGCGGGGGCCTTTTGGCTTCTTGCTGGCGTCTGGCGAAAAGTGGTCGTAACGGAGCTAGGAGTGGCAGGGGGATGGGTCGTAACGGCGGAGGAATTCAAGAAAAGGACCCAGACTACCCCTACCAAACCCCCCCCGGCACACACATACACACTCGCGTCTGGCTCGTGGTGTCGTCCTCGTCGTCGTCGTGGAAAGGAGTCATTCAACTTTCAGGACAGAAATGAGTGATGCAACAACAACAACAACAACATTCGCACATGATGTGACGGGTTCGGTGGGGTGATACCGGTGGGTGGGTGGGTGGTGGGGTCAGTAAAGGAAAACGGGACGGGACTACTAATAATAAATGGCGGTAGCCGTATTTCTTCCAGACCCAGAGTTTAGAGCCAGAGCATAATAGGATAGAGAGAGAGAGCGAGCGAGCGAGCGAAATGTCCTTTTCCTCCGCGTGGGGGCGAGGGATGGATGGATGGGGGGGATAATTTCACAACGATCCCAACATATTCGGCCTTCGGCTTACCGCCAACAACACCCCCCACACCACACATCCTCGGATCTTAAGAAGTCCTTGACACCTGTTTCCGGGTCCCGTCAGTCACCTCTCTCACTCCACCACCCACCGAGCGACGGGTTCAATAGCCGCCGGGAGT
>NW_026687042.1:0-1096 GCF_943735745.2 Anopheles bellator | reverse complement strand
AATATCAATTTGTCAGACAGCAGTGAATCTGAGTTTGAAGATTATTACGAAATAAAAACTACTAGTATGTCTTTTGCAATGTATACGCATTTTATCTTTAGTCTACTTTAGAATATTTAGAATACGAGGTGCGTTCAAAAAGTTCTGAAAATTTTGTATTTACTCGGGTTACAAGTGTTCGATTTTCAAATTTTTTTCGGTATTAGGTTGCTATTTACGTTACTCACTTCTGGTGAAACTTTCGGCCAATTTGAATAATTAATAAATTTTTAACAGCTGTTTTACTGTGCACGTGTCTTGGCCCATAGGCGATTTTTGTTTGTTCCGAAAAATTGATGAAGAAGAATTTGTATCAAATTTTGTGTAAAAAACGAAATTAAAAGCTCGGACGAAATTTAAATGTTGACTGTGGCTTATGGTGATGCTGGTGATTAAAACCAAAAGCAGCGCTTATCAATGGTTCAAACTTTTTTCAGAGGGCCTAGAAGATGTGGACGTCAAAAAGCCATGTTTGGTCGAATGTAAACAGTTTAGCTAACAGTTTTCTTCGATTACAGGGTCGTGGTGTATAATGAGTTGTTGCCAAAGGATAGAACAGTCAATAACGAATATTTCCTAATAATTATGCACAATTTGCCCAAAGCAATCCGTCACAAACGCCCGGATTTGTGGGAAACCTAAAATTGGTTGTTGCACTTTTGCTAACAAATCGTGGTTTCTGCTCGAATTTTTGGCCAAAACAACACACTGATGATGCCAAAGCTACCGTTTTCTCTACATCTGGCCCTCTGTGCCTTCTTCTTATTCCGGAAACTGAAGGAGGCCATGCAAGGACGACGCTACGATACGATTTAGGTGATAAAGACGGCATCGCCAATGAGAAAAATCTTGTCCAAGCAAAAAAGTTGTCAAAAATTGACCGATTACTCAAAATAGCCGAATTTTTCACCATCAGTCACATGTGTAGCAACCTACCGCCACACAAAATCGAAAATACAAAATTGCGTAAATGCGTAAATACAAAATTGTCAGAACTTTTTGAACGCCCCTAGTACATCATTATCATTGGGTATTTGTTGGATATCTGAAATATGTA
>NW_026687041.1:0-1096 GCF_943735745.2 Anopheles bellator | reverse complement strand
CTGTTTGACCTGATGGAACGTGAAAAAGAGATTCACACTTCCCATACTTACTTACTTACTTAATCCGATTACAACCGCCGAGCGGTCTTTACCTGCTCCAAGGAAGCTTTCCACCGCTGGCGGTCGAGAGCCTTCGTCCACCACATTGCAATGCCGGCCACTGTTGCGTCCCGGTCAACACAATCTCTCCATCTCACACGGGGCCTACCACGCCCCCTCTGTCCTTCTGGACGGCCTAAGAGGACTTTACGGGCTGGTTCGTCGTCCGCCATTCTCATGACATGACCAGCCCGCCGGAGCCTGGCGAGATGCACACGCTGCACGACAGTGAGGTCGTCGTACATTGCGTACAGCTCGCTGTTGTAGCGGCTCCTCCATTGTCCCTCCTCACATACGGGGCCAAATATCGATCTGAGCATCTTCCTCTCGGACGCGGCTAAGAGGGTTTCGTCAGTTTTTGATAGTGTCCATGTCTCAGATGCGTATGTGAGTACTGGGATTACGAAGGTTCTATATAACCCCAGCTTCGACCGTCGCGACACGAGATGTGAGCGAAATAACTTCCTCAGACTGTAAAAAGACCTGTTGGCTGCTAGCACCCTTGCGCGAATCTCCTCGGTTATGTCGTTGTTAGTGCTAACCTTTGACCCTAGATAGGTGAAGTTCGGGACGACCTCAAACTTTCGAACACCTATTAGTACGTCACCCCCACGTATGCTCGCCGATGTTGTTGGTGGGGCTGCTGACGGTGGCGCCATCATGAACTTGGTCTTATTTTCGTTTATCTGCAGGCCAAGGTTTTCCGCGGCTTGCTCGATCCCTGTGTAGGCTTGGGCTACATCGGAGATCCGCCGACCTATAATGTCTATGTGCCATTATAGGTCGGCGGATCTATAATGTGCCAGGATCTGGCTGGACTTGATTGTCCCTGAGGTCTCCACTCCCGAGTCCCGGATGGCTCGCTCCAGCACGATGTTGAAGAGGAGGCAAGCTAGACCGTCCACACTTCCCATACACGGAGATTTTTCAGAATATGAAATATGAAAGGATTAGATGCTATGGCTACGCTGCTAAGTCTATAGTCCGCTGTCGACCG
>NW_026687040.1:0-1096 GCF_943735745.2 Anopheles bellator | reverse complement strand
AATATCAATTTGTCAGACAGCAGTGAATCTGAGTTTGAAGATTATTAAGAAATAAAAACTACTAGTATGTCTTTTGCAATGTATACGCATTTTATCTTTAGTCTACTTTAGAATATTTAGAATACGAGGTGCGTTCAAAAAGTTCTGAAAATTTTGTATTTACTCGGGTTACAAGTGTTCGATTTTCAAATTTTTTTCGGTATTAGGTTGCTATTTACGTTACTCACTTCTGGTGAAACTTTCGGCCAATTTGAATAATTAATAAATTTTTAACAGCTGTTTTACTGTGCACGTGTCTTGGCCCATAGGCGATTTTTGTTTGTTCCGAAAAATTGATGAAGAAGAATTTGTATCAAATTTTGTGTAAAAAACGAAATTAAAAGCTCGGACGAAATTTAAATGTTGACTGTGGCTTATGGTGATGCTGGTGATTAAAACCAAAAGCAGCGCTTATCAATGGTTCAAACTTTTTTCAGAGGGCCTAGAAGATGTGGACGTCAAAAAGCCATGTTTGGTCGAATGTAAACAGTTTAGCTAACAGTTTTCTTCGATTACAGGGTCGTGGTGTATAATGAGTTGTTGCCAAAGGATAGAACAGTCAATAACGAATATTTCCTAATAATTATGCACAATTTGCCCAAAGCAATCCGTCACAAACGCCCGGATTTGTGGGAAACCTAAAATTGGTTGTTGCACTTTTGCTAACAAATCGTGGTTTCTGCTCGAATTTTTGGCCAAAACAACACACTGATGATGCCAAAGCTACCGTTTTCTCTACATCTGGCCCTCTGTGCCTTCTTCTTATTCCGGAAACTGAAGGAGGCCATGCAAGGACGACGCTACGATACGATTTAGGTGATAAAGACGGCATCGCCAATGAGAAAAATCTTGTCCAAGCAAAAAAGTTGTCAAAAATTGACCGATTACTCAAAATAGCCGAATTTTTCACCATCAGTCACATGTGTAGCAACCTACCGCCACACAAAATCGAAAATACAAAATTGCGTAAATGCGTAAATACAAAATTGTCAGAACTTTTTGAACGCCCCTAGTACATCATTATCATTGGGTATTTGTTGGATATCTGAAATATGTA
>NW_026687039.1:0-1096 GCF_943735745.2 Anopheles bellator | reverse complement strand
GGATGGATACGGATTCTAAGAAGTGATGGAATTTGGTGAGATTCGGGCGCGCTTCCCATCACCGTCCGGGGCCACAGGATGTGAAGAAATTCCAAAGAAACACGAAGGCGGAAAAAACAGCAGGAAATTAAGAAAAGGAAACCCGGGCACCCAGTTCGTGCCTTTTGGGCCAGATTTAGACGTCAAAAAATGGATGTCAGCGCGGCAGGAAATGTCGAACCCGCATGGCACACGGAGCCGCGATCTTCACGCACGGAGCTCTGCGTGGTGCGCGGCGCAGCAAGTGTCAAATTACTCTACTTCGTAGCACGACGCCGGAAGATGACGCAAAGGCACCCGCGGAACAAGCTTCAAATGTCCGGGTAGCCTTTAACGCTGCCCATTATATGTTGCCACACTTGGTAGACGGTCGAACGTATTGGAGGAGGAATGACGAGAAATGAAATCGATCATCTGTGTACTCACGACGACGGCCACGGGTCTTGGACACCCGGACACAAACATCTGTGGGGCCTGTGGGCATCTCTCGCCCACCTTAATGGTACGGAAGCAACAACGAGCAAATAAGTCATAACTCACCTGGAAAGAGACAGAAAGAAAGGGGTGTTAGCTCAAAACGTGTCAAAGAAAGTGTCAGCCGGTGCTTTAGGGTCCTTAACGCGAAAAGCGACATTTTCGCCACGCTTGTCACGGCACACGGCACTTCAACCCGACCCGATTTCGTACAATGTACCGCACGCGGCACTCAGCTTCAGCTTCGGAACACGTCACCGGCGGCCACTAGACTCATAAGACGCGATGTGGTGGTGGTTAAGATCATTATCGTGTTGCATCTGCGCGCCGGGTAATCGATGGGAGAAATTTCGCGCAATTTGCGCTACTCAACTGCCCCGGATGTCACGCCCAGAAGTCGGTGGACGGACCCACACGAAACTATGAAACATCTCACCCGCCATTAGACACACGATCGAATCCTCTGTGTAGACGGCCATTTATTGTTTTTCCACAAATCTACTGCTCGAATTGGCCAGCAGCCAGTACCCCAGAGAGAGAGAGAGAGAGAGAGAGAGAGAGAGAGAGAGAGAGAGAGAGAGAG
>NW_026687038.1:0-1096 GCF_943735745.2 Anopheles bellator | reverse complement strand
GGATGGATACGGATTCTAAGAAGTGATGGAATTTGGTGAGATTCGGGCGCGCTTCCCATCACCGTCCGGGGCCACAGGATGTGAAGAAATTCCAAAGAAACACGAAGGCGGAAAAAACAGCAGGAAATTAAGAAAAGGAAACCCGGGCACCCAGTTCGTGCCTTTTGGGCCAGATTTAGACGTCAAAAAATGGATGTCAGCGCGGCAGGAAATGTCGAACCCGCATGGCACACGGAGCCGCGATCTTCACGCACGGAGCTCTGCGTGGTGCGCGGCGCAGCAAGTGTCAAATTACTCTACTTCGTAGCACGACGCCGGAAGATGACGCAAAGGCACCCGCGGAACAAGCTTCAAATGTCCGGGTAGCCTTTAACGCTGCCCATTATATGTTGCCACACTTGGTAGACGGTCGAACGTATTGGAGGAGGAATGACGAGAAATGAAATCGATCATCTGTGTACTCACGACGACGGCCACGGGTCTTGGACACCCGGACACAAACATCTGTGGGGCCTGTGGGCATCTCTCGCCCACCTTAATGGTACGGAAGCAACAACGAGCAAATAAGTCATAACTCACCTGGAAAGAGACAGAAAGAAAGGGGTGTTAGCTCAAAACGTGTCAAAGAAAGTGTCAGCCGGTGCTTTAGGGTCCTTAACGCGAAAAGCGACATTTTCGCCACGCTTGTCACGGCACACGGCACTTCAACCCGACCCGATTTCGTACAATGTACCGCACGCGGCACTCAGCTTCAGCTTCGGAACACGTCACCGGCGGCCACTAGACTCATAAGACGCGATGTGGTGGTGGTTAAGATCATTATCGTGTTGCATCTGCGCGCCGGGTAATCGATGGGAGAAATTTCGCGCAATTTGCGCTACTCAACTGCCCCGGATGTCACGCCCAGAAGTCGGTGGACGGACCCACACGAAACTATGAAACATCTCACCCGCCATTAGACACACGATCGAATCCTCTGTGTAGACGGCCATTTATTGTTTTTCCACAAATCTACTGCTCGAATTGGCCAGCAGCCAGTACCCCAGAGAGAGAGAGAGAGAGAGAGAGAGAGAGAGAGAGAGAGAGAGAGAGAGAG
>NW_026687037.1:0-1096 GCF_943735745.2 Anopheles bellator | reverse complement strand
GATTAGCTCGAGCTCGTGGCCTCGGCTCGGGTTGGCTGTGTTGGTTTCTCTAGTCTAGACCTCAGCACCTGCCGACGGTGGAGCTCTGACAGGCTGACAGCTCCGTGTTGATTCGTCTGCTTTTGCCCCGGCCGCCGCCGCTCGTGACCTACGGCGACTAGGGCAGGTAAGCCTGGAGCCCGGAGCCGCTACACAATGGCCGTGGCCGTGCGCGCGAGCAAGCGAGAGAGCGGTGTGTGCGAATCAATTTCAGTTTCCAACGTCCAACGCGTCCTGCGCTCAGAATCCGGCAGAACATGACGCGGCTCTCGGCGGCTCCGATCGCGGCAGCTCGGGGAAGGCTCTCTGGTGGAGTGGCTATTTTTAGCACACCGACGTAAACGGTTTGGAGTTCATCATCAATTTTTTCGCTATCATTCGAGGTCCACGCCGACGGGGGGGCTCTGCACACCGTTCTGTTTGAGTTCCTCTTGGAGGTGGCGAGTGGTTCGAGTGCGAGGCGAGAGGCGAGAACATCGAAACCCAGGCACCTGATAGCCCAATGGGCCCGTCTTCTTTTGCTTTTCCAGCGCCCGTCAACGTGCCCCGGTCACGCTGTTGACTCTGCCGCCGTGACCTGTTCTAGAGATGCGCGGACCGGAACTTGTTCGGACCTCGTGATCGGGGACCTTCAGCCAGACCAGAGTCACCGAGAGCTTGGAGCTTGGTGGTTGGTGGCTCCGACACACACCACTACCGTGGGCTACAAATGACGGAACGTTGCTCCAACAAAACAGAAGCACAGCTTTTTTTTTTCTTCTAAAGCATGGCCCACTTAGAATCGGGAACAATTGCATGATTTCTAGCAGCGCCTCTGGTGGTCGGATTTCAAAAGTGTCGATAGTCATATCTTTAGTAAACATTCAACTTTCAGTGCTGAAAGTTTCATCTTAGTACGTGGAGTTTATGTAATGTTATGCTTAATTGAACTCGAAAGAAGAAAAATAATACTGCACACTCACATCGAGAACCCAAGGTCTACTTTAAAAACTCTCAAAAACACAAAAATTTGCAAAATCAACTATATATGCTGTGCTTTACCGTTTCTGGGAACCCA
>NW_026687036.1:0-1098 GCF_943735745.2 Anopheles bellator | reverse complement strand
ACCCAGCGCGTGTCCCATTAGCACGTCGGGCGTCGTCCTTTTTTTTTGAAAGCGTTCCGTTTCAATCCTCGCTTCTGGCACGGCATCTGCCACACAAACTGTAAATTGCGTCTTTATTTTTAGCACATTGTCCTTAACTCTGGCGATCGACTTGGTCGTGAGTCACCGATCGACAGACAATCGTTATTGCTCTCATGGGAGCTTCCATCAGCTTCGGCAAGCCGTATTTTGCATCGTCTTCAGAGCCATCTATTCATTTCTCGGCTGCGTTAAAAATAATTATCTCACTGCACATGGATGCACGCACTGGCCATCGATAGTGTGACTGGCCGTTCTCGCAACTTTATGATCCCCGCGGCACCGACAATAGAACAAGGCAAAGAAAAGCACTGGGCTGGCACATTTTGCATTTGAGATGATTCCCCATTCACCAAGGCAAACCAGTGTTCGGTCCGGATCTGGCGGGCTGCTGGCCAACAATAGCATGACGAAATGTGTAACAATTTTATGATCGGCCCTGCAGACTCGTCTTTATTTTTAAAATATTGGCTTTAACTCTGACGATCGACTTGGTCGTGAGTCACCGATCGACAGACAATCGTCGTTGCTCTCAAGGGAGCTTCCATCAGCACTAGTTCCATCAGCTTCGTCAAGCCGTATTTTGCATCGTCTTCAGTGCTGACCATCTATTCATTTCTCGGTTTTGTTAAAAATAATTATCTCACTGCACATGGATGCACGCACTGGCCATCGATAGTGTGACTGGCCGTTCTCGAAACTTTATGATCCGCTCGGCACCGACAATAGAACTAGGCAAAGAAAAGCACGGGGCTGGCACATTTTGCATTTGAGATGATTCCCCATTCACCAAGGCAAACCAGACTTCTGTCCGGATCTCGCGGGCTGCTGGCCAACAATAGCATGACGAAATGTGTAACAATTTTATGATCGGCCCTGCAAACTCGTCTCTATTTTTAGCATATTGTCCTTAACTTTGGCGATCGACTTGGTCGTGAGTCACCGATCGACAGACAATCGTCATTGCTCTCATGGGAGCTTCCATCAGCCGTAGTTCCATCAGCTTCGGCAAGCCATATT
>NW_026687035.1:0-1098 GCF_943735745.2 Anopheles bellator | reverse complement strand
ATATTTTGTGAACAGTTTGCAGTAATAAACAAGGGCATAACCTGAAAAGGTGGCTCTACTAAGTTTGCTATTGCTAGGCGTATTGGTGTATTTTTTAGCACTTTCAGCAAACGCAATTATATAATAGTGCATTTTAAACGCAAAAGGGAACAATACTGTTTAATTATACTGCCATTCGCTGACAAAGTAAAATAAAAAACTAACGAGTGCAACATGTTTATGATAAATTGCCTTCCATAGAAAAAAAATTGGACTGAACTCCGCTCGATGTTTTTTTTTGGGTCACTAGAAGACTGCGATCGACACTCGACGACGGAACGACCTCCAGACGAATGCCCACGAGCCCACGAGCATCCACGCAGCTGGGGCGCAGAGTATGGCCGGAGGTCAGCGATTCTTAGCCGGCGTCTTACAACTTTTGGTCATGTAAATCTAGTAAAAATCGTTTCTCTTCAATGTTGAAAGCTACCGAACATTCAACGGGAGTTATTTGAACCGGACTTTTATTTTGTCCACGTTGCATCAAGACCCCACCGAAAACCTTAGGCCAACCACCATCATCATCAGTACCGCTTCGCTGCTCGTTTCTAATGCAATCACTTCGCGTGCACCACGTTCGCGGCGGTTCAATTTTCGTGGCCGAGAGGAAATCGATTCACACGCCGCCAAGGTACGCATCCCACCGTGAAGGTGGTTCGGGCACTTTGGACCCCGAGCGGACGGACCTTAAGGCTCGTGTCGTAAGTGAATGCCTGTGGGTCCCTCCCCACCAGCCTAAGGTGTCTTTTGCAATAAGTAACGCATCACGAAGCTCTCGGAGGGGGGTTGACGGTGAGGGCTTCGCGAAACGATCGCACTAAAGCCTGCACTAACCGTAGAGAGATCAGTAAACGCACCACTGTGTTGTTTGAAATTAACTAAACTAGGTTGAGAGATGCTGTTTGGGATTCGTCAAAAAGAAAAACCATTCAATAAGATCCAAATTTGGCCACTAGAACTCAGATGGGCCATACTTGTTTTCTAAATAGTCTGCAAGACAAGGGACAGCTTTCGGAAGAGGGATGTCTCCTAAAATATGCGGTTCACGGTTCAACTGCA
>NW_026687034.1:0-1098 GCF_943735745.2 Anopheles bellator | reverse complement strand
AGCCATTTTTCCACGTGACAGATTTAAACGCTCCCAATCATTACTCGGTACAGAGCCACTCGAGTTGACATTAAAAAGGCAATCGTTTTCCGATTCGCTCATGCATTTCTGAATTCCATACTCGGTGACCAACACAAGGTTGACGGCAAGATTTTCTGCTTTTTGCCGCATTCATACGTATTCATTCCCTGATGTGAGGCGCTTTTAAAATGGTTAGCCGGGAGGAGATTGGTTTGTCTGATGGGAGATGGGAATCAATCGGCCGTTACCACCAGCAAAACATGCGCCGAGCATACAACCCGGAGGAGGTTTATTTCATAACGCTCCGTCGCCGTGCATTTTGCACAACTTCCTATTACGGAGATCGTGAGGAGTCATGTTTTACTACTGCCATTGTGTATTGATCCTTTCCGGTACGGAAACAGATTCAAGCATCGATGACTTATCCCGGACAGGTGGGCAATTCCCTTTTGGGTATGTGGAGATGAAAAGATTGCTTTTTTCTTGTGTCCGTGTGTTTGTCGGCTTATGCTGGCCGCTCGTGTTTTCTTCTTCTCTTTTATACGAAATGCAAGTGTCCATGCTGTTTCCATACTATGAGAATAGGCCTAGCCAGAGTTAAAACCTGAAAAATGTCCGCAGGTGCTGTTTGTTCGGTGAAGTTGTTTGATTAAATTACGGCCAACATTTTCTGCGCAAGAAAACCGCTATATTTCTTGTTTTTCCAGGGTTTCCTTTTCCTTTCCCGGTATCCGTTATTGTCGATGCTTCTAGTTTAGTTCTAGCAACCTGCAGCCCACAAAGAAGATAAGATGCAGCAAAGGAGAAACGATATGTGCAATCACAGCGCAGCAGCCAAGGACACAAAGATAGATTAGGGAGATCCTGTCTAACAACGGTAAAAGGCTTTTGTGTAGTGCCAGATTTGAGAACTGCTAAAACGTTAGAGAAACTTAACGCTGTGGAGAGAGCTCGGAGAGGTAAAATAGGCGACGTTTAAACGGCCAAGTGGCTGCCATGGTTTGGCCATCACACAACGAGAGCGTACAACCAAAGCGACGAAAGGCAGCAGCATCCCTATCTGGGGATTCGGAATCG
>NW_026687033.1:0-1098 GCF_943735745.2 Anopheles bellator | reverse complement strand
ATATTTTGTGAACAGTTTGCAGTAATAAACAAGGGCATAACCTGAAAAGGTGGCTCTACTAAGTTTGCTATTGCTAGGCGTATTGGTGTATTTTTTAGCACTTTCAGCAAACGCAATTATATAATAGTGCATTTTAAACGCAAAAGGGAACAATACTGTTTAATTATACTGCCATTCGCTGACAAAGTAAAATAAAAAACTAACGAGTGCAACATGTTTATGATAAATTGCCTTCCATAGAAAAAAAATTGGACTGAACTCCGCTCGATGTTTTTTTTTGGGTCACTAGAAGACTGCGATCGACACTCGACGACGGAACGACCTCCAGACGAATGCCCACGAGCCCACGAGCATCCACGCAGCTGGGGCGCAGAGTATGGCCGGAGGTCAGCGATTCTTAGCCGGCGTCTTACAACTTTTGGTCATGTAAATCTAGTAAAAATCGTTTCTCTTCAATGTTGAAAGCTACCGAACATTCAACGGGAGTTATTTGAACCGGACTTTTATTTTGTCCACGTTGCATCAAGACCCCACCGAAAACCTTAGGCCAACCACCATCATCATCAGTACCGCTTCGCTGCTCGTTTCTAATGCAATCACTTCGCGTGCACCACGTTCGCGGCGGTTCAATTTTCGTGGCCGAGAGGAAATCGATTCACACGCCGCCAAGGTACGCATCCCACCGTGAAGGTGGTTCGGGCACTTTGGACCCCGAGCGGACGGACCTTAAGGCTCGTGTCGTAAGTGAATGCCTGTGGGTCCCTCCCCACCAGCCTAAGGTGTCTTTTGCAATAAGTAACGCATCACGAAGCTCTCGGAGGGGGGTTGACGGTGAGGGCTTCGCGAAACGATCGCACTAAAGCCTGCACTAACCGTAGAGAGATCAGTAAACGCACCACTGTGTTGTTTGAAATTAACTAAACTAGGTTGAGAGATGCTGTTTGGGATTCGTCAAAAAGAAAAACCATTCAATAAGATCCAAATTTGGCCACTAGAACTCAGATGGGCCATACTTGTTTTCTAAATAGTCTGCAAGACAAGGGACAGCTTTCGGAAGAGGGATGTCTCCTAAAATATGCGGTTCACGGTTCAACTGCA
>NW_026687032.1:0-1100 GCF_943735745.2 Anopheles bellator | reverse complement strand
CTAAAAACCACTAATTTATTAATAAAGATTTAACGCTTAAAGATGAACAAACAAGATTCCCGTTGAATGGTCATTTTTCTGAATATCTCCGAAATATACGAACAAAATTGTAAATAAATAAAAAAGCAAGTCAATGGTGCTACCTACCAGTCGCTCCTGTTCCCCTAGTACTTTTCGGTTCAAATTGAATTCTGAATTTGAATTTTTTAGCGGACTTTTCCGATTGAAAAAAAAGACAATACGTGTTTTACGGAAACCGCTCAAGACACTGGAATGGCTGAGAAGTGGCGCTGCATGCGAAAATCGCTGCATCAGGTAAAGAAGAAAAGCGCGAGTAGCCTTTTCCCAAATGTTTTTCCCTGAAGCTTCCCATCAAAGCTGATTTCGAACCGATCTTCCGACGATGCTGCGGATCCCCTGAAGGCCCAGCTTCCGGTTGAAAACGCCGAACCGCTTCAGCGGGGAGCGGATATAGACAACTGCCTGCGTGACGATGTCCTGCGAAGGGAGCGCCCCTCGTGACTTTTAGGAATCCTGGCTCATGCTTCTTATCCACTGACGAATGAAAGAAAAAACGAAAAACAAAATACAAAGGATTGTCATTAGGTTGCTCGGAAATTTGGTTGTATTTTTCGACAGGAGATGGTGATCCAGAAACATCAATAAATACTTAGTTAGTAGTTGTTCCCTTGGATGCCTGTCGTAAAAGGATTCGTAATGCTCGGGACCTTACATTCAACAAACACATAAAGTACAGTTTCGTATTTTTCATTGACAGGCGAATTCTCGTTATTTGCTTCTCCTACGAAAGCATCCTGTTAACAATTTTTATTGTTAGGTTTAATATAGTTTATAGTATAGTATAGTTTAGATCGCCGCAGGAGCGTATTTTATTCGCACTTAGTAAATTTGGTCGCACGAATAAAATTTCAACTGCTCTTTTTAGCGGGCTATTTCGATCTCCCCGCTTTTCGTCTCTCTTCACCTATCAACCCTTTTCTCTTCTCTCTTTCTCTGCTCTTTCGCCTGCTCTTTCGCCGGCTCTCTCCGGCGCCCCTATCTCTCGCTGGTTGAACTAGCCACTGTCGCTCGTTTGTTTG
>NW_026687031.1:0-1100 GCF_943735745.2 Anopheles bellator | reverse complement strand
ACACAATCATCTTAAAATGCCTGGCCCCTATCATGCATTTCAAAGACCCTGCTATCATCAACACAGCTGGTACAACTCTACCTTTACGGATCTGGACGCCCTTCTACATAGTCGTTTACAGGCAATTTTGCGACTTTTTCATACACTCCGACCATGCGGGGTCTCGATCGCTGTCAGACCGCCAGTTGACGATCCCTAAACCGCGAGAACCGCGCAGATGGCTTCGTTCATCAATTTATGTATCCGTCACACCGTCCACACTTAACGCAGTCACTTTGGAACGTCCTAGTGGTGTTCTTTATGATAATTATTTTACAATGAAAATGTTCTGACGCTCCGAGATATTGTTATTGTAATTTACACCGCCCAACGGCCCTACACCTGGGTTGAGTTCCGGATGCGTTCTGTTTGCATGTCATTACCAAAAGCAACCAACTCCTACGGGGCAATTAGTCGCTCTAATCTTCCACACCGATGATTCTGCTGAACAGCTCTATCAACAATTAGCCAGCCAATCAATCTGAGGACTGATGGCAAGGTATTTACCGTTGGTACGTTAGACTGCATCGGGTGTCACTGGAAGTCGCCCACGGATGCTGATCATGCAAAACAGGTTCGACGGAACCAGCTGCACCACCGAGATTGAGAGTAATTGCAGTGGCAGTTGTGCAGTTGCGCAACGTGCCATGTGCCGAGTGTACAACGTTTGATTTCCATCTGACGAACTGTCCGTCGGTCTGTGGAGAACCTAGAAGCTTTTCGAGTCACCTGACAGTGCGCATTGTTCGGATGCAATCTTCAAGCTGAGCTGCTCGAACGGTGCTTTGCAGCGAGAATGTGTCTTCTCATGATGCACTTTTCCAACTGCCGGTGTGACGATGGCAGAAAGGCCGATGGAATCAGTGTCTCGACCACCTCGACGCTCCAGTTACGACGAACGGTGCATCATGCTGGTAGCATAATGGAGTGGTTGCCTTTTAACGGATTCCCCCGGGCAATGCGAGGGAGCTGAAGACACGTAAAGTACCGGAGGGGATGGAATTGCTTTAATTAAGATAGCGAAAGCGAGAAAATGTAATGAGACAAGCGCCTTTTTCTTT
>NW_026687030.1:0-1101 GCF_943735745.2 Anopheles bellator | reverse complement strand
CGATATCGCTTCAACTCTTTCGTCGGACGGCATCCTGACCATCACCTGTCCGAGGAAAGCGATCGAACAGACACCCGAGAAGACCATTCCCATCACCCAGACTGGACAACCACTGAAAATAGCTGCAGATAAAGGAACGAAGTAATGTTTGAAGACGTTTATTTGATAAATAATGGAACTACAAACTTATGCTGTAACCGTAACCATGTAAACTGTGTAATCATTCTATACGCAACCTTGGAACAGTTTGTTTAAATTGTCTTCATTTAAGTTTCCGTAATAAACCGATAAATAAAAACCCAAAATATGCGCTTGTTGTTATGATTTATTTTTACCTTTATCTGCACTTGGTATGAGAAATCCTATTGTTTCTAGAAAGATTCGGCCGAATCTTTATTGTCATACATTAGTCACTATTGCATGGCCCGTGGGTGCATTCAGTTCTACTAGGCCCCTTTGGGGGCTTGAGATTAATTATAGAATACGCACAGGGATGAGCTAAAATAGTAATTGTGGCGATGACTCCGAATGCATTTTGTTTGTATCTTAATTCCGGCTGAATGCAATTGCTTGGTATGACAATTATTGGGAAGGGTTGTTTGTGGGCGGAAATGTCCAGACTAAAAAGTCGAGTAAAAGTACATGGTTTTTGTGAAAAATATTTATTTTACAATCTTGTGTATGTTTAAATATTTATCTTGTATGTTTTAGCAGTTCAATATGCATTCGGAATTCAATCATATTTGGTAAAATAAAAGATAAGCCACTTGTTAGAAAAAATAATTACGAATAAGTGTTATAGTAACGGTTGTTTAAATTATAACAAACTGTCTCGTTTTAAAAACAATATCCATATCGTTTTATTTTTTATAGTGTTAACATAAGTTTGTCAAGTGTTCAAATTTTACTTCAAGTGTTGAAGAAAGAAAACTCATATTTCATGCTGTTGTTTTAGCTTTGGAATAGTTTATTCAAAAACAATTAAGGGGTTTTTATCAATCATTTTTTCTCCTCGCCATTCGTGGCACTTATGGCACTCGCAGACTTCTCATCACTGGGTTTGTCGGCCAATGGTTTCGACGGTTGTCCAGTCTGGGTGAT
>NW_026687029.1:0-1101 GCF_943735745.2 Anopheles bellator | reverse complement strand
CTAGGCAGGAGTATGCGCGCACTTTTTGTCTTAGATTCTTCAAACGGTGACTTATGCTTAACTTGCGTTTAGATCGAACACTGATGACGCCGAGGCTAATAGTAAGATACATATTTTATTTTCGTTGGTTGGCTTTAATCTGCTTCTCAGAACCACCAAAAGGCTTCTTATTATATTTCCATGTTGTTCGACTGGGTACAGTAAGAACGTTATAGCTGGAAATCCAACAGCAAAAAATCCGATTTATATATTGTTTCAGGCTAATTAATGGAAGATACGGTATTTACAGCTTGACTTCAGGAAAGTCACCTCAAATGTCGTTATCAATAAATGATTGAATGGATTTAAGTTTTATTGTTTGTCACTGCTTTGATTAAAACAACCATTCTGAAACTTTATATTTAAAAGAACAAATGAAATGAACCATTCGTTCCTATTGAAATTAGCAGCAAATCATCTGTTTTTGGATGCCATTAAAGGAATTAGTATGTATTTTCTGTACTAAAATATGCATTCATTATCCTTACTGATTACAAAATACGCCGTAAACTGCGAACGATTTAATTCAGAAAACAACCACGTCACGTTGTGAAGCTAAATTTCAGCCATATCAACTCCCTGAAGAAATCTGTTTCTTGATTCTTTTAATATGGAAGACGCCTGCAACATCCTCCATACACGTTTGTAGCAATTTGGTATAATTTTGACCATTACAGTCTGCCATTTTCGACTTGGTTGATTTAAGGTCTGATCTAGATCAACCATCGCTCCTGTAATTTTCGAAAATATAATATACAAAAATACAGTTGTCCTTTTCGAGGCTACCAAAGTTCACTGACCAGACCAGTACAGTAACTCAAAGTAAGCAGTGCATTTGGAGTACAGAACGGAAAGCATAGCGCTGCAAGTATCAGTTTCATTTCAACATCCGATGAAAGAACATCTCTAGAAAAAGCTCTGGCAGCCTTTTCAATTGTTAAAAAGCTAACCTGAAATAACCTTTATCCTTCTGTAACGAACCGCGCTGAAACCACGTGTTTTAACAAAAGAAGTAAAACCCTGGTGCTAATAGTGCATAAAATATTTCTTCTTAATTTGTGA
>NW_026687028.1:0-1101 GCF_943735745.2 Anopheles bellator | reverse complement strand
CCACGGTGACCAGATGAGATCGGCGAATAAAATAGATTTATTGCAAATAAGAAGGTGTTTTTATTTAATAAATTGATTTCGCGTATACTTTCAGCCATTTTTGGATCGACAACAACGACGACAAAGTGCTTCCGCATTGAAAACATTTCGAAAAAGTACCAGTTCCAGCAACATTTGCGATAGGCTCCATGTAGTACCGCGGAGGTAACGCACTTTCGCTTGATTAGAAAAAGATCCAGCTATCCTCTTTGCTTCCCCGTCGATTTGCTTGCGTGCATTGCTACTACTCTTACCTTACTTTTCTCCAACATTTCTTTCGGCGGCCAACTTCTTTGCAATTCCAGCGAAAATTAATAAAATTCTAACGACGACTTTTGCGGTTTTAGAATTTTTTTTTGAAATAAATACAGGCCTAGGTCTTAAGGGGAAACAGTATAATGAACAGCCCAATCACACAGCTGGCCTCCGTCAGGCAGCGGTCTGTAAAGGAATCCTCCTGCGGGGCAATTACCTACCGTCAATCCGATCTATGAGCAAGCGAGAGAAAGAGAGAAAGAAAGACGATTACACCGTTGGCACGGGAAGTGTTCGCCGGCTCTTTCGCATCCTTACCCAGCCGCCGTTTTCGGAGATCCACGCGTCGAGCTCGTCCTCGATCACGTCCGCTACGCCCTTCACCAGCTTCGGCAGATAGTCCGGGTGGCCCTGGCGAACACAGTCAACCGAGAGGTCGTCGGCGGTAGGACTCCACCTTGTCCCACGTGATGTCCACCTTGAAGAGGTCGCGGACGATCGCGCTCAGCAACCCCGTGGCCGTTTTCGGCGTTTTCGGCTCGCCGAGGCTACATCTGCTCCAGCTCCTCGCCTGTCTGGTAGGAAGGAAGTGCGGAATGACGGTGAGTGACACACCCACTGGTTGACCGGGACATGGTGTTCTACGTAAGTCGAGCAGCGCGGGAAACATCTCCCGGACGCTGTGTATCGAGGGTGTTCCGACGATGCTGCGGATCCGCTCGAGGCCCACCTTCCTGTTCAACACGCCGGACCGGAACCGGAACACGCCGCACAGCCACTTGCCCTGCGTGGGGAGCGCCGGCTGCT
>NW_026687027.1:0-1101 GCF_943735745.2 Anopheles bellator | reverse complement strand
CTAGGCAGGAGTATGCGCGCACTTTTTGTCTTAGATTCTTCAAACGGTGACTTATGCTTAACTTGCGTTTAGATCGAACACTGATGACGCCGAGGCTAATAGTAAGATACATATTTTATTTTCGTTGGTTGGCTTTAATCTGCTTCTCAGAACCACCAAAAGGCTTCTTATTATATTTCCATGTTGTTCGACTGGGTACAGTAAGAACGTTATAGCTGGAAATCCAACAGCAAAAAATCCGATTTATATATTGTTTCAGGCTAATTAATGGAAGATACGGTATTTACAGCTTGACTTCAGGAAAGTCACCCCAAATGTCGTTATCAATAAATGATTGAATGGATTTAAGTTTTATTGTTTGTCACTGCTTTGATTAAAACAACCATTCTGAAACTTTATATTTAAAAGAACAAATGAAATGAACCATTCGTTCCTATTGAAATTAGCAGCAAATCATCTGTTTTTGGATGCCATTAAAGGAATTAGTATGTATTTTCTGTACTAAAATATGCATTCATTATCCTTACTGATTACAAAATACGCCGTAAACTGCGAACGATTTAATTCAGAAAACAACCACGTCACGTTGTGAAGCTAAATTTCAGCCATATCAACTCCCTGAAGAAATCTGTTTCTTGATTCTTTTAATATGGAAGACGCCTGCAACACCCTCCATACACGTTTGTAGCAATTTGGTATAATTTTGACCATTACAGTCTGCCATTTTCGACTTGGTTGATTTAAGGTCTGATCTAGATCAACCATCGCTCCTGTAATTTTCGAAAATATAATATACAAAAATACAGTTGTCCTTTTCGAGGCTACCAAAGTTCACTGACCAGACCAGTACAGTAACTCAAAGTAAGCAGTGCATTTGGAGTACAGAACGGAAAGCATAGCGCTGCAAGTATCAGTTTCATTTCAACATCCGATGAAAGAACATCTCTAGAAAAAGCTCTGGCAGCCTTTTCAATTGTTAAAAAGCTAACCTGAAATAACCTTTATCCTTCTGTAACGAACCGCGCTGAAACCACGTGTTTTAACAAAAGAAGTAAAACCCTGGTGCTAATAGTGCATAAAATATTTCTTCTTAATTTGTGA
>NW_026687026.1:0-1103 GCF_943735745.2 Anopheles bellator | reverse complement strand
CTCAACTTTCTTGGCCCATAAATGGACCACCCAATTTTGCTTTTCACTGCGATTGGTTCGCCAGGTTGACCAATCTTCGAATCTAGTGGCGCGAATAAATGAATGTTGTCCAGCCCGATCATAATTCCCACATGTTTCCTTGCAACATCTTCTACTGGTACGTCCCTAAGGTGGGCATACCGCTCTTTCAATTGTCGACACGATTCTCGCTGCTTCGGCAGAACCAACTTCTTAACAGTTCGTGCTCCTTTCAGAAGGAACTTCTCGGGAGAACTGGAGGTTGACAGGACCACGTCAATTTTCCTGGAACTGTCTTCGCGCCGCTCAATTCCTCCGCTCCACGTCATAACTAGCGGTTGCAATTCTCCCTTCAGCTCTAGATCATCAGCCAGTTTTTCTTCTATGAATGTACCTGACGCTCCTTCGTCGAAGAACGCCACCGTATCGCACTTCATCTCTCCGGCAGACAGAGTAACTAGCATCGTGCGAAATATTGTTGATTTACCTTGTTCGCTGTGTACATTGCATAGTTCCTCACTGACGGTTGTACGATTCGGATGCAGCAAGGGATGGTGTTTTTCTTCGCATCCTTCACGATCGCAGGCTCGTTTGAACCTGCACGCTGATCTGCCGTGGTAGTTTAGGCAGTTCTTGCAAAGCCCATATTTCTCCACACTCTCCAGCCGTCTACCTACGGAGAGATTTTTAAATTCATCACAGTTTCTCACCTTGTGTAAGGCACTCTGGCACACGAAACACTTCTTTTCTTCCTGTGCAACTGCATGGTGGTGGACTCTCATGCGTTTATCACCTCGGCTGCTTCCTACTTGCGTCCTGTGATTATCGAGATCCTTCATCTCGGTAATGTCCTCGATCAGCTCGCTCATGTAATCTGCGAACACCTTCAAGGATGTCCCTTTGTTGTTCCGACGGTATCGCACCCATTCCAGCTGATAACTCGGGGGCAACTTTTCCTCTAATTCTTCCACCAGCAACGGATTACACAAATGCTCCGTCATGCACGCCGCTGTCACGTGCCCCACTAGCTGTTTTACAGCCACGCCAAACGTAATGAACGATTCCAGGCGCTCGGCGCTGGGTGA
>NW_026687025.1:0-1103 GCF_943735745.2 Anopheles bellator | reverse complement strand
CTCAACTTTCTTGGCCCATAAATGGACCACCCAATTTTGCTTTTCACTGCGATTGGTTCGCCAGGTTGACCAATCTTCGAATCTAGTGGCGCGAATAAATGAATGTTGTCCAGCCCGATCATAATTCCCACATGTTTCCTTGCAACATCTTCTACTGGTACGTCCCTAAGGTGGGCATACCGCTCTTTCAATTGTCGACACGATTCTCGCTGCTTCGGCAGAACCAACTTCTTAACAGTTCGTGCTCCTTTCAGAAGGAACTTCTCGGGAGAACTGGAGGTTGACAGGACCACGTCAATTTTCCTGGAACTGTCTTCGCGCCGCTCAATTCCTCCGCTCCACGTCATAACTAGCGGTTGCAATTCTCCCTTCAGCTCTAGATCATCAGCCAGTTTTTCTTCTATGAATGTACCTGACGCTCCTTCGTCGAAGAACGCCACCGTATCGCACTTCATCTCTCCGGCAGACAGAGTAACTAGCATCGTGCGAAATATTGTTGATTTACCTTGTTCGCTGTGTACATTGCATAGTTCCTCACTGACGGTTGTACGATTCGGATGCAGCAAGGGATGGTGTTTTTCTTCGCATCCTTCACGATCGCAGGCTCGTTTGAACCTGCACGCTGATCTGCCGTGGTAGTTTAGGCAGTTCTTGCAAAGCCCATATTTCTCCACACTCTCCAGCCGTCTACCTACGGAGAGATTTTTAAATTCATCACAGTTTCTCACCTTGTGTAAGGCACTCTGGCACACGAAACACTTCTTTTCTTCCTGTGCAACTGCATGGTGGTGGACTCTCATGCGTTTATCACCTCGGCTGCTTCCTACTTGCGTCCTGTGATTATCGAGATCCTTCATCTCGGTAATGTCCTCGATCAGCTCGCTCATGTAATCTGCGAACACCTTCAAGGATGTCCCTTTGTTGTTCCGACGGTATCGCACCCATTCCAGCTGATAACTCGGGGGCAACTTTTCCTCTAATTCTTCCACCAGCAACGGATTACACAAATGCTCCGTCATGCACGCCGCTGTCACGTGCCCCACTAGCTGTTTTACAGCCACGCCAAACGTAATGAACGATTCCAGGCGCTCGGCGCTGGGTGA
>NW_026687024.1:0-1103 GCF_943735745.2 Anopheles bellator | reverse complement strand
TCACCCAGCGCCGAGCGCCTGGAATCGTTCATTACGTTTGGCGTGGCTGTAAAACAGCTAGTGGGGCACGTGACAGCGGCGTGCATGACGGAGCATTTGTGTAATCCGTTGCTGGTGGAAGAATTAGAGGAAAAGTTGCCCCCGAGTTATCAGCTGGAATGGGTGCGATACCGTCGGAACAACAAAGGGACATCCTTGAAGGTGTTCGCAGATTACATGAGCGAGCTGATCGAGGACATTACCGAGATGAAGGATCTCGATAATCACAGGACGCAAGTAGGAAGCAGCCGAGGTGATAAACGCATGAGAGTCCACCACCATGCAGTTGCACAGGAAGAAAAGAAGTGTTTCGTGTGCCAGAGTGCCTTACACAAGGTGAGAAACTGTGATGAATTTAAAAATCTCTCCGTAGGTAGACGGCTGGAGAGTGTGGAGAAATATGGGCTTTGCAAGAACTGCCTAAACTACCACGGCAGATCAGCGTGCAGGTTCAAACGAGCCTGCGATCGTGAAGGATGCGAAGAAAAACACCATCCCTTGCTGCATCCGAATCGTACAACCGTCAGTGAGGAACTATGCAATGTACACAGCGAACAAGGTAAATCAACAATATTTCGCACGATGCTAGTTACTCTGTCTGCCGGAGAGATGAAGTGCGATACGGTGGCGTTCTTCGACGAAGGAGCGTCAGGTACATTCATAGAAGAAAAACTGGCTGATGATCTAGAGCTGAAGGGAGAATTGCAACCGCTAGTTATGACGTGGAGCGGAGGAATTGAGCGGCGCGAAGACAGTTCCAGGAAAATTGACGTGGTCCTGTCAACCTCCAGTTCTCCCGAGAAGTTCCTTCTGAAAGGAGCACGAACTGTTAAGAAGTTGGTTCTGCCGAAGCAGCGAGAATCGTGTCGACAATTGAAAGAGCGGTATGCCCACCTTAGGGACGTACCAGTAGAAGATGTTGCAAGGAAACATGTGGGAATTATGATCGGGCTGGACAACATTCATTTATTCGCGCCACTAGATTCGAAGATTGGTCAACCTGGCGAACCAATCGCAGTGAAAAGCAAAATTGGGTGGTCCATTTATGGGCCAAGAAAGTTGAG
>NW_026687023.1:0-1104 GCF_943735745.2 Anopheles bellator | reverse complement strand
ACAAACGGGCACTTGTTTGAAATTTGTCCACAAATTGATGCTCGTTTTTGTTCAGATTTGTAGATCTGCGTCAGTGGCATTAATGACGTCTCCAGAGACGTCACTTACGCAGATATCGTTATCGTTATCGCAGCGTGTAGACCGGTTATTAAAGTGCGTTTTTCCTGCTCCGGGTCTTTCTTCTCTGTTAGGAACTTAGGAAGAGCTAAAGAAACTCGGTTCCTTGCACGATCGTCACGATTGGGCCACGTTGATACGCTGGGAGCCCCTTTCGAGGGCATGACCAGAAAGCTTACGAAGGAATGGCCCCACGGTGAAAGCAGGTGAGTCAAAATTGAAAAAGCATCTATCAGGACCCCCTCTCTGATCGCTTGGTACGCGTGGCCCCACTCGAAACTCCGGGATAGTCGGGAACTGTGTAAACATTTGCCGGTAATTGTTGCGCCTCCTGTAAAGGGAGACAGTTTTGAGTGTCTATGTGTGTGGATGTATTTTTGCGTATTCATCATCATCTTGGAGTGTTAATTACTAATCTCTCACGTGCCGCTAGTGTTTGTTTTCCTTTCGAAAACTGTTCCCCGAAAACATTCGCCATTCTCGAGCGCCCTTTTCTTTTCCACCGGCCAAAACACAGCAATCGGAGGGAAAATCTTGCATTTGACAGCCGCTCGTATGTGTCACGACACACACAAATCCACACAGCGAGCGCTGAGCTGTCACCTGCGCTGCTGGGCCGAAGCGTAGTAATTTGATTGTCACGGCCCTCCCCGATTTTCCCGGGGATTCGGCTCCAAATTGGGAGGTTTGTTTACTTGACTACGGGAGTTCCGGGAACACCGGGCAGGGCAGGATCGCCGGCGGGAGGTGAACGGGTTTCCTCGGCACACGAAAAGAAAACAGAAAACTGTAGCCGAAATGACAGCGATTGTCACTTGACAGAGGCCGAAAAGTTGCGTTTCGCTTCCATCATTACTGTTATTTGCCCACGGGACGCGGTTCGACACTTTTCCCCGGGAGCAAGGTCATAGCAAGGGTCCCGGAAAATGACGCCCGGGGAGGGAAACACTCTACCATTTTGGTGCGTAGTTTCGTTAATTAAATATT
>NW_026687022.1:0-1105 GCF_943735745.2 Anopheles bellator | reverse complement strand
GTTTCCGCTTCGCATTCCTTTTTTTGCTCTCTCTCTCTCTCTCTCTCGCCGTATCCTCCGTTTATTTGTCGTCGCTCAGACGGATTTATGCGAGGTGCGAGACTTCACCGATGAATATGATCGCGCAGTGCTCGTGGAGGCTCGTGGACACGGGTGATGATTAGTTACGGGCACGTGAGGCCCTCAGCGGGCCAAATTTGGGACCCGTCTTCTAACGACGGACACGACGTGCGTATCGTGTAATCTTGTTTCGGCCGCAGCTTTGTGTGTGTTTGGTGGCTATGACCATAAATCCTGCTGACATAACCGCACGGCACAATACGGAAGAGGACTACGATACTCTCCGAAGGGCTGTAATCTGTGTGTGAAGATCCTTCGGCTCAGCTGCGTAGTCCATTTTTGGCAGTCTCGGATTACTAGTAGCGTAGCGTAAACAAGTTCGTAAACAACCGATTTGAAGCAAAACAATATTCTACAACAAATAGTTTCTCGGTTTATGTGACGATAGTCTTCATTTTTGAGATAATCATTCAGGCGACAGCTACCGTTCCAGGTATATGGATCCGATTCGAATGGGAAACACTCGGACGATGAAAAATGGTTCGAGAAATAACAAATTGATGTCTCTAGTCTCAAGACGATGTTTCAAGAACAGGGAGTGCTTTTGATCCTTATTTATGTTTTCCCATCCAGCGCAAGTCGTACCTTTTTGGTAGTCGTGAATTCCATTACTCAATTACAGCTAAATCAAGAATCAAAAGATACGCTACTAGGCGATCTAAGACTTACAAACCGCCACAAGATGATCACCGATCTTAGCGAACTTGGTCGTCGATTTCTTCCAATATTTAGTTTCTTCATGATCCAAAGAAGACTTACGGTAATCAATCATGCTGTTCTAGTACTCTTCTTCTAGATTAGTTTGGTTTGCTTTCAAATGAGTTTTCCTCTTCTGCCGCAACTATCCTCGAACATTGCCAGCCCGTAAAACACAAATTAAAACTCGGCATCATCCATTGGGTGCCGTTTTGTTAACCGTTTACCCTTGTTATCTAGCATCACGCTTCCCAGATTGGGAAAAAGCACATTTTAAATAGATAATCAT
>NW_026687021.1:0-1105 GCF_943735745.2 Anopheles bellator | reverse complement strand
CTCCGGTTGCGGGTTTTGTCCCGCGTGTCGGTCCGGGGCGAACCGGAAACGAACCGATGACGAGAACGCAAATAAGATCTCCAAAAAGACCTGCCCCAGCAGAGTGTCGGGGGGAATTCGGACCGGTGGGCGGGGAGGAGTTTTAAACTGCAACTGACGGAGGCAGGCAGGACGGCTTCGGCCTGGTGCCGGCGATGGCGAAGTTTTTCAATTACTCCTCCAACTCGGCCGGTGGTCTCGGTCGGGTCCGGTTCAATCGGAGCGCCGGGCCGGGGTGCGCGGGGTGGGGCTAGCAAAAGGGGTTTCGGACCACCGGCTGTGCCCGGAAGGCACGGGATCATGTTTTTCCGTTCGCTCGACGGAAGTTTTGCGCAAAAGTTACTTACGCCCTCGTACAGGGAACAAACGATTGATAAGTGACCGATAATGAGCGCCAGGCGGCTGACGTCAGCAGGGTCGGTGGGTGGTTTGCGAAGAATTAACAGCGAAAACCAAAGTTAGCAGCGTAACGGACCGTTAATCTACTCAAAAGCTTCGATCGACCGCTTGCGCCTGAATGTATGCAATCGAACCGGTTCGGTTCAGTTCACTTTTCAACCCTCGGCCCGCGCCATCCCGAGGGCTCCCCGTAAGTCGCCAAGGAGATTACAAAGTCAGTCGTCGTTTACTGACACTGATTGCGCCAGGCTTGTGTGCGTGTCCGCCACCGCCAGGAGGTGTTTCGGGCAGGCTCCGGTCAAGTTGAACACAGAGCATTTTTCATAAGCATCCGTCGCCCTATCACTTATCGGTCAGCGCGGGGTCTGTCTAGGCGGCGCGGGAGCGGCTGACCCGAACAAATAATGCCGACAAGATGTGACAAGTGCCGCTCGGATGGTGGTCATGGCCTGGCCGCCTCGGTGGATTCGGGGGGAAAAACCGGTTAGTGACCAAATCGGGTCAACTCGGATGTACTCGGATGTGAGGGGCGTATGTTCGCGCATTTTAATTTGATTTCGTACTTCGAAACATGCAAATTTTTCGGCCACCAGCACAGCTCCTGATGACCATTGGCCCAGTCCGGTTCGCCCCGGACCGACACGCGGGACAAAACCCGCAACCGGAG
>NW_026687020.1:0-1105 GCF_943735745.2 Anopheles bellator | reverse complement strand
TTGTTTTTGTTCCTATTCCCGAAATATAAATAGTGACCCTCGTACCACTCTCCGATCGGTTCCTGGGTTACGTTTTTGGTTGCCGGCGAACCACCTTCCAGCAGACATTATGCTCTCGGTGCGTACGGGGTGTGTTTCCACCGAGTTTGTGTGCTCGGTGACCGAAAGTAATCAATTATGTGCTGAACAAACATCAGGCTCTCGCAGTAGTGGCTTCCATCGGCGAGGCCAGAAGCTTGTGAGGACACATCTGAAGAGAGAGAGAGAGCAGTGTGCAGTAGGTAGAGTAGTCAACATACCAAACCAACTACAAACAGTCCTCTCGGCTTCCTCTGAAGTGTGCACCGTACGCTTTGGAGAGTGCGGCGGACGGTTTCACTCACTTACTGTGAAGTGGGAATAAATTATTGGTCAAATAAATATGCAATTGCACCCGATGCAAATTAGTCGACTGGCGCTGTTTTGTTGTTGTGCCGCGTGTGTGCTGCTCGAAAATATGCGCTAGGTAGAGGCTGTGTATCTCATTATGGTGGAGGTGGAGAGGGCTAAGCGGTTTGGATGGCGCCCGCCATTGGCAGTGGATTGCTTTTTTTGCAAATCAATGATATTATAATTTGCGCAATTATGCTGCGAAAGAGCGCGCGCGTCCGTACGCGCTTCGCTGCTGCGCAACAATGGAGAGAGGATGAAAACAAAATTTAAATTTTCCAAATTTTTAACACCGAAAAGGATTAGAATGGAGTGAAACCGATTGGAATGTGGACGGGCGCTAGTGGATACTTTCCGATATATTGTGCACGCAAACACAATTACACAGCAGCTCCACACTCAATTGTGGAAAGCTCCCCTTCAAATCCAGATACTGTGAGCAGAAGAAGCGAATCCCCAATTGCATCTGTCAAACGCGGGCGAAAGCGTGTGTTGTTGTTCGTATGTGCGATGATGTGCTTTTGAATTTTTAATTTGAAATTCAATGCCCTCCACACCAAAAACCATTTTGTTCCTTTTCGTTTTGGGCAAATAAAAAAGTGTGACAAATGTGCATTCGGCGGCGGACTTCGAACGCTAAACGATTTCATTTCTATTGTGTCTTCTTTCCTCTGTC
>NW_026687019.1:0-1105 GCF_943735745.2 Anopheles bellator | reverse complement strand
AAGGTAAGCGAATTATTACCACGCTAGGTTTGGGTACATTCGAAGTGTGGGCGTTTGTTGTGTTTGCTAATGCACGATTAATTTATTGCCTTTATATGTCATTATATCTTTATGAACCTTAGTTTATAACAACGTTTCATGTTGTCTCGGCAAAGGGAGTTACACAGAACGCACTCGTAGGACGAACGGTAGACTTCTGCGCGTTTATGAAACGTCCATCCATGGACCGCTTGATAAAGTTGATGTACGATGCCGTGATAACGGACAGTAAATTACCTTCATGTCCTCTCCAGCCTGGCAAATACTACTTGCACAATATCAAACCATCGAAAGTCAAAGCTCCCGGTTTTTTACCCGTAACAGATTTCGTGCTCAAGAATTGGTTTCAAACCGGTCCGTATCGGAAAACTACTATCCATTTTGCCTTTTATGGAAAATTAGTACGTAGTAAAGTCGACACTGGTAAATAGTTGATCGATAGAGAACCTCGTTTATGTCAAAATAAACTAACCGTCAAATGTACGATCGATAGATCGGTTGGTAAAGATCGTGCTCGATGTCATAATACATGAGTCGGAATAAATAATCAAATATCTTATGAAGCTCGGTGGGGTATTAAATGCATGTTTATTATGCTTATTAAGACAGCCAGATGTTTATTACATTTAAAGCTTTAGACCTACTCGCATAGCCACTCTTTGTGTAAAATAAAATTTAAGTTTCTGTCGATGGTTTGAAATAGTTGTCGAAAAATGTGTTAATCAATACTACAAAAATAATATTATTATGGATAAACAGAATGACAATGACTAATGATAACTAGAAAACAAACCTGTATTTTATGGTTTTATCTTACAATTTAAATTGCACTCACCTCGCGTCAATACTACTGCTAAAAGCAGTTATCAACTAACACTCGTGCTATTATGAAATATGCGTTAAAAAACTACTAAGAATAATAATGTAAACTCCGAACGTTCCAATGGAGTTTTAACGTTCATTTAATGATCACACTCAGCTTATTCGACTGCAATTATTAAGGATAAAAGGGCATTTAATGAACTCATTTACCACATGACTTAATTCAGTTCAACTTAAGCTATCA
>NW_026687018.1:0-1105 GCF_943735745.2 Anopheles bellator | reverse complement strand
AAGGTAAGCGAATTATTACCACGCTAGGTTTGGGTACATTCGAAGTGTGGGCGTTTGTTGTGTTTGCTAATGCACGATTAATTTATTGCCTTTATATGTCATTATATCTTTATGAACCTTAGTTTATAACAACGTTTCATGTTGTCTCGGCAAAGGGAGTTACACAGAACGCACTCGTAGGACGAACGGTAGACTTCTGCGCGTTTATGAAACGTCCATCCATGGACCGCTTGATAAAGTTGATGTACGATGCCGTGATAACGGACAGTAAATTACCTTCATGTCCTCTCCAGCCTGGCAAATACTACTTGCACAATATCAAACCATCGAAAGTCAAAGCTCCCGGTTTTTTACCCGTAACAGATTTCGTGCTCAAGAATTGGTTTCAAACCGGTCCGTATCGGAAAACTACTATCCATTTTGCCTTTTATGGAAAATTAGTACGTAGTAAAGTCGACACTGGTAAATAGTTGATCGATAGAGAACCTCGTTTATGTCAAAATAAACTAACCGTCAAATGTACGATCGATAGATCGGTTGGTAAAGATCGTGCTCGATGTCATAATACATGAGTCGGAATAAATAATCAAATATCTTATGAAGCTCGGTGGGGTATTAAATGCATGTTTATTATGCTTATTAAGACAGCCAGATGTTTATTACATTTAAAGCTTTAGACCTACTCGCATAGCCACTCTTTGTGTAAAATAAAATTTACGTTTCTGTGGATGGATTGAAATAGTTGTCGAAAAATGTGTTAATCAATACTACAAAAATAATATTATTATGGATAAACAGAATGACAATGACTAATGATAACTAGAAAACAAACCTGTATTTTATGGTTTTATCTTACAATTTAAATTGCACTCACCTCGCGTCAATACTACTGCTAAAAGCAGTTATCAACTAACACTCGTGCTATTATGAAATATGCGTTAAAAAACTACTAAGAATAATAATGTAAACTCCGAACGTTCCAATGGAGTTTTAACGTTCATTTAATGATCACACTCAGCTTATTCGACTGCAATTATTAAGGATAAAAGGGCATTTAATGAACTCATTTACCACATGACTTAATTCAGTTCAACTTAAGCTATCA
>NW_026687017.1:0-1105 GCF_943735745.2 Anopheles bellator | reverse complement strand
GTCCTAGCAGCACCCACCTCCAATCAACCAACCACCAAGCAACCAACCGAACGAAGTCCGATCGAATAATCCGAAAATGAACGCGCTCTTTAAAGAACTCCGCCAGCGCACGCAAGCGTACGTAGAAGGATGGATCCTGCAATGGATCGACTGGGCCGCCCACCACCTCAGAAAGCGACGGGATACATTACTAGCACATCCCGAAACCTCTTGGGACACGCGCTTCGCTATAGAGCGCTGGATGTCCGAACCGGACTGGAGGAAAGCGTTTTGTTGGGACAACGACGATTAAAAAAGTAAAATAAAATCCACTAAGCAAAATCTAAAGAAAACTTGGAATTCGCCTTAAAATAATTAATCCGAAATTAAGTAAAGAGAAAGAAAAAGGGAAATTAGATCACAAGGAAAGAAAAGAGACAGTGCTAAAGCAGCACCAATGACGAAATTATTGAAAGAACAACGGAGGAGCAGTTGGGAATACAAAAAGAAGGAGGGTGTCAATTATGGTAAGACCAGAGTGTTTTACTAATATGTAGAAACAGGGATTTTTTGCTGTAATCCTATCTGCATATTACAGCAAGGTAAAATGTTCAGATTTTCCTCATTTCACCTAAGGAAACGTAAGAGATGTAGGCAGAAGGAAAAGGTTTTTTTTGTTTGAATATATTATGAAACAAAAGGGAACGTATTATGAGGGAACGCTTTCGGATGCTTGAATAAAGCTAGACTTAAGTTCGACGCGTCGACGTAGAGTCGAGGTAGTGACGAACGTACGACGTCTTTGGAAACTTTACCATTTGAGAGCCGACGACAACAACTTATGGCGGAGACCATAAATCCTCCGTCTCGCCCGGACCTATATCATCGGCAGCACCCCCAACGAGGGATGGCACTCGCAGTGTTCGTATAGTTACTTTATTCGTTATTCGCTCGTGCGTATATTCGTGTGCAGAGACCAAGGCCAGCGCAAGCCACGAATTCTATCCAGTCATGAAAAAGCGGATCCGTTATCGACATACGGCTTAAACCAGAATGCGTAATCGGAACGAGCGAGTCGGCTTGTTTACATTTCCCACGAAACGGAATATCGAAGACGCAGTCATAA
>NW_026687016.1:0-1105 GCF_943735745.2 Anopheles bellator | reverse complement strand
GTTTCCGCTTCGCATTCCTTTTTTTGCTCTCTCTCTCTCTCTCTCTCGCCGTATCCTCCGTTTATTTGTCGTCGCTCAGACGGATTTATGCGAGGTGCGAGACTTCACCGATGAATATGATCGCGCAGTGCTCGTGGAGGCTCGTGGACACGGGTGATGATTAGTTACGGGCACGTGAGGCCCTCAGCGGGCCAAATTTGGGACCCGTCTTCTAACGACGGACACGACGTGCGTATCGTGTAATCTTGTTTCGGCCGCAGCTTTGTGTGTGTTTGGTGGCTATGACCATAAATCCTGCTGACATAACCGCACGGCACAATACGGAAGAGGACTACGATACTCTCCGAAGGGCTGTAATCTGTGTGTGAAGATCCTTCGGCTCAGCTGCGTAGTCCATTTTTGGCAGTCTCGGATTACTAGTAGCGTAGCGTAAACAAGTTCGTAAACAACCGATTTGAAGCAAAACAATATTCTACAACAAATAGTTTCTCGGTTTATGTGACGATAGTCTTCATTTTTGAGATAATCATTCAGGCGACAGCTACCGTTCCAGGTATATGGATCCGATTCGAATGGGAAACACTCGGACGATGAAAAATGGTTCGAGAAATAACAAATTGATGTCTCTAGTCTCAAGACGATGTTTCAAGAACAGGGAGTGCTTTTGATCCTTATTTATGTTTTCCCATCCAGCGCAAGTCGTACCTTTTTGGTAGTCGTGAATTCCATTACTCAATTACAGCTAAATCAAGAATCAAAAGATACGCTACTAGGCGATCTAAGACTTACAAACCGCCACAAGATGATCACCGATCTTAGCGAACTTGGTCGTCGATTTCTTCCAATATTTAGTTTCTTCATGATCCAAAGAAGACTTACGGTAATCAATCATGCTGTTCTAGTACTCTTCTTCTAGATTAGTTTGGTTTGCTTTCAAATGAGTTTTCCTCTTCTGCCGCAACTATCCTCGAACATTGCCAGCCCGTAAAACACAAATTAAAACTCGGCATCATCCATTGGGTGCCGTTTTGTTAACCGTTTACCCTTGTTATCTAGCATCACGCTTCCCAGATTGGGAAAAAGCACATTTTAAATAGATAATCAT
>NW_026687015.1:0-1105 GCF_943735745.2 Anopheles bellator | reverse complement strand
CCGCTCATGCGTAGCGTCATAATTATCGGAAAATGACAACCTGCGTCCCACCGAAGGACCAAACACACTGACTTCCCCGAATCGAGTACAGGAGCTCAACATGACAAGCAAAGGAAATCCGTAGCACATGACGCAGATTCTCTTGTTAGTTCGTAAAACTGCGAACTTTTAATTACTCCTCTGACGAGTATCCGGGTGACTCAGCAGGACACCATTTCCTTTCCGAACGTCATTATCACGAGATATCCCGTCGGGACACGATTGTGCTATTGCTGTGAAACGCAGTATATGTACAGCAAACAGCACAACAAACGATGCAAAGCATCACGCGAAAATCCCGTTATTTTCTGGATTTTTCGGTTCGTCAAGGGAAGTGCGTCATCGACACCGAGGTAGACGCTACAACTTTCTTGCGCAGAGCGACATTCATCGCCTTGCGACTGGCATTGTAGCTGGTAGAAGACAATCGTCATGTTTTTACGATATTTCTGAGGGGATGAGTTTTTTGTGGGCCTTCATCGTTTGAATGAGTGAAAACCCCGGACGATAAGGATATGAACTCAACCAATTCTTCGACCCACGGAGATAGCGGCCACAATGAATGAGAGCGTTGTTGAACGGTCATAAATGTTTACACCCAAGAGACATAATTACAGTCAAGCATAAGTGGGCGATAAGAAGTGATTGAAAATTGTGACTTCCAGAGTCTGCAGTGTCCAAAGCGATAGCGACAAGGATTCTGAGTGGAGGTGCCCTTACCCCGGAACGTCGTCGGTGTGCCTCTGAAAATAATTAGAATAGTTTTGCACAGAAATTGAGATCCCTTTTCCTGCTGTAAACGCCTGATCCTGGCCAATCATTATAAGAAAGCGATTAACGTGATTTAGCGAACGTGATTCAGCACTAGGAAGCTTCTTTAAGATATGAGGCTGGCCAAGGTAAACAAGCTAGTATTGAATTTAGAGACATCATCAATGAACTTGTCGCTGTACTGCGAATTAACTACACTTGATCAACTGTTAACTTTATTAAATGTGCAAAGTGTATAGAAAAATATAAAGCATTTTAAACTTTTTCCAGAGAACCTCTAAAGATTAATAAAAAC
>NW_026687014.1:0-1105 GCF_943735745.2 Anopheles bellator | reverse complement strand
TGCATAGTTGTAACGTTGCCTTGCATTGCCCTAATCGTTCTGCCGAGACACCGGGTTCGTCGGCAATCCCGTCGGTCCCGACCAACGATTCCCGTTCCGAGGGGGTTTTCGGGACAGATGCCTTCAGCATGGGAGGTTTTGCTCGCCGACTAATTGATATTAATTCCACAGGCATGCAGGCAAGCATACTCTACTTGCTGGTCGTCTCCGTAGTGTGCTCAGGTTTTTCTGCTCCTCAAAACTGGTGAGATTACAGGACGTTACTGTTCGAAGAATGTGAACGGAGTGCGTCCTGAACTACGCTGACGGTTCCTTTTTGCGGCACAGACAGATTATGGCGATCATTATTTTGCGAATCAGAAATCGGCAGAATGTGTGTTACCGAAAATGAAACAAACGCCATAATTAGAGCAATCGGGAACAGTTGAAACTGACTGACAGTTGAAACGCGTGGACTGCGCATGAACAGTCCGAGTGTCTCAATTATTTAGTTATTTATTTATTTTTTTATTGACAACCTACGGGACTGGCTTAGAACTCATAACACATTAAATAAATATAAAAATTGATCAGAGAGAGACAGGAATGCCAAGATCGGGAAAATGGCTCCAGATGCTCGGTGTTCGAGGGATCGTAGACCAATTACAGGGTGAGCAAATGAGTGTGCATTTTTTCATTTGGTTGTAAAAAAACGGCTTAACATTTTTTTGTATAAAACAATGTTGATCAAATGTTCACCACGATTGGCTTGGCAGTAGCTCATTCGGTCGACCTATTTTTGAGTACATTTTCGATTGATGACCTACCACATTGGAAATAAACTTTTCATATTTCCCAATTTTCTGCAACCGAAATTTTATTTTATACATAAATGTTAAGATTCAACCTTTCAAATTAAAGGTATCGAAAAATATTCAGCCGTTTCTTTGCTTACAACCAAATCGAAAAATGCACGCCAATTTGCTCACCCTGTAGAAGAACGCTGAAGTTTTGCAATAAGCGTGAATTGATCAACGCAACAACAATGAAAGTGTTGTTGTTGTCACGTGCAAATTGTCTAAATATTGCTGTGAAGTTGTTGGTTGTGGTTTGCCACTGTTCACTA
>NW_026687013.1:0-1105 GCF_943735745.2 Anopheles bellator | reverse complement strand
CTCCGGTTGCGGGTTTTGTCCCGCGTGTCGGTCCGGGGCGAACCGGAAACGAACCGATGACGAGAACGCAAATAAGATCTCCAAAAAGACCTGCCCCAGCAGAGTGTCGGGGGGAATTCGGACCGGTGGGCGGGGAGGAGTTTTAAACTGCAACTGACGGAGGCAGGCAGGACGGCTTCGGCCTGGTGCCGGCGATGGCGAAGTTTTTCAATTACTCCTCCAACTCGGCCGGTGGTCTCGGTCGGGTCCGGTTCAATCGGAGCGCCGGGCCGGGGTGCGCGGGGTGGGGCTAGCAAAAGGGGTTTCGGACCACCGGCTGTGCCCGGAAGGCACGGGATCATGTTTTTCCGTTCGCTCGACGGAAGTTTTGCGCAAAAGTTACTTACGCCCTCGTACAGGGAACAAACGATTGATAAGTGACCGATAATGAGCGCCAGGCGGCTGACGTCAGCAGGGTCGGTGGGTGGTTTGCGAAGAATTAACAGCGAAAACCAAAGTTAGCAGCGTAACGGACCGTTAATCTACTCAAAAGCTTCGATCGACCGCTTGCGCCTGAATGTATGCAATCGAACCGGTTCGGTTCAGTTCACTTTTCAACCCTCGGCCCGCGCCATCCCGAGGGCTCCCCGTAAGTCGCCAAGGAGATTACAAAGTCAGTCGTCGTTTACTGACACTGATTGCGCCAGGCTTGTGTGCGTGTCCGCCACCGCCAGGAGGTGTTTCGGGCAGGCTCCGGTCAAGTTGAACACAGAGCATTTTTCATAAGCATCCGTCGCCCTATCACTTATCGGTCAGCGCGGGGTCTGTCTAGGCGGCGCGGGAGCGGCTGACCCGAACAAATAATGCCGACAAGATGTGACAAGTGCCGCTCGGATGGTGGTCATGGCCTGGCCGCCTCGGTGGATTCGGGGGGAAAAACCGGTTAGTGACCAAATCGGGTCAACTCGGATGTACTCGGATGTGAGGGGCGTATGTTCGCGCATTTTAATTTGATTTCGTACTTCGAAACATGCAAATTTTTCGGCCACCAGCACAGCTCCTGATGACCATTGGCCCAGTCCGGTTCGCCCCGGACCGACACGCGGGACAAAACCCGCAACCGGAG
>NW_026687012.1:0-1106 GCF_943735745.2 Anopheles bellator | reverse complement strand
GCGGCTAATATACTGTACATTAATACCGTCACTTCGCCGAGCCATTTCGGATGGTAAAAGTTTGGTTGGGTATGAAAACCATAGAGTGATCGTAACGAATTGCCCTCTTCTCCCACAGGAACCGTGCCCTTGTTTACGCCCTTGCCGACCGAGGCCATAATCTTACCGTGTTCGGTGTGGACGCCGAGGACGATCCACCGGCGAACGTGACCTTCATTCTGCTGGAGAATGTGTACCAACTGTTGTACAGCGATCCGGACATGAGTATAGATTTCTTCGAGATGGCAAAAATGAACGTATTCGCGATGCTGAAATTGTTCGTGGAGTTTATGCCGATTGTGTGTGACATGGTGCTGCGTTCCGAGGGGGCGAAACGGCTCTACGACTATCCGGTGGACTTTGGGTTCGATCTGATCATAAACGATTACCTTAGTGGACCGTGTTTGTCGGCCCTTGCCCATCACCGATTCGGGCAACCACCGGTAGTAGCAGTGACCGCATACCATGGCGTTTCGACCACCCTTTCCATGACCGGGGCCTATCAGTATTCAGCCCTTATTCCGAACCACGTGCTCGACACGATGGAGCAGATGAGCTACCGTGAACGGTTTGTCAATCTATTGGCCAACATGTGGGAAGAAGTGTTGCAGCGCTGGGATATGATTCCCAAGGCGAACCAGCTGCTTCGGCGCTACGAACCATCTTTGCCGGACGTTGGGGAGTTCCTTCGACAAACGAAACTTGTGTTGCTAAACGCGAACCCGATTATCCAGTTCACCGAACCACTGATGCCGAACATCATTCCGGTCGGTGGTCTGCAGATCGTCAAACCAAAGCCACTGCCGGAAGATCTTGCAACGCTGCTAGACCGATCGGGCCCTGGCGGTGTTGTGCTGTTCTCGCTCGGGACGAATGTGCGCAGCGATCAGCTGGGCGTAGTGCGTATCAACGGAATCCTGGATGCGATGCAGGGCCTGCCCGAGTACACGTTCCTGTGGAAGTTCGAGTCAGACGCGATGCCCCGGGCGTTGCCAGCGAATGTGCACGTGCGTCCGTGGCTACCACAGAATGCCCTATTGGCACACCCGAAGCTGCGACTGTTTATT
>NW_026687011.1:0-1106 GCF_943735745.2 Anopheles bellator | reverse complement strand
ATGTTATGGAACCATTCTCCATTATTTCGCACATTTATTGGTAACTTGGGAAAATCCCCATGGTTTCTTTCATGCCGAATAGCTGTCATAACTTACGTTACCGTGAAATACTTTCAATTAATCATCATCTTTTGTTCATTACGTTCCCGTTTTTGTCTATTTATCGACAGTTTTTGGGCTCTAACTAGAGAACCAAAACTTGTCAGTAATTGTTGAATTCTATGGACTAGATAAAAAAGTATTTTAATCACAGATTTATGACAATGGATTGTTTTATTTCTGATTTTGTTTTATTGTTTAAATATGTGACTTTTTCCTGGACTATTTATAACGCTTTGAAAACAACAAACATTCGAATTTATTCTAAGGATAAATACACAATTAATAATCTGAGAAACTTTTTCTCATGTTGTCTTAAGGATACTCCGCTTTATAGCTTCATTTTGATGCAGCCTTCAGATTTGATTGAAACTGTGTAGAGCAGTCTTTCATACGCTCTATTTGACCGCGGTGGACGCTACGAACCGCTCTGTTGCAAACGACCACTTTCTAGTTGAAGTAAGCATGTCAATTGCATCATACCGGGCAAGGTGGTATCTCTTTATTCTCATCCAGTTCAGAGCCATCACTGGGTTTTAAGAAGTTGTTTTCTATACTTTGGCTCTAGTGTCTGCAGAGACCGTGCCTAGAACTCCATGAATTTTCTGACGAAGACCAACGTGAACCCGAAGAACGTATCGAAGAAACTCACAGATCCCAGAATTTCGCCAACGTCCCAACATCCCCTGTACGATAAACACTGGCAAACTGTTTACTCCGATGCAGAGGTTCATTATTAAACCATCCACTGCCTTTAAACAAGCAAAAGTTGCTTGTGTTTTTGGCTGTGCATTGTTTGAATTGTTCCTTCTTCTTCTCACTCTTGAACGAAGCGACATCTCGTCCAGGATGCGGGTTTTAAAGGGATGCTTTTGTTTCATCTTGGTTCTGCTCCTATCTTAAATGGGCCACAGTCCACTTCACCTACCCAACTACCATTTGTTTCCCCGAAAGGGCAGCAATCTAGATGCTAGTTCGGCTAGCTAGTGCGCTGTGTTTACAACGAT
>NW_026687010.1:0-1106 GCF_943735745.2 Anopheles bellator | reverse complement strand
GCGGCTAATATACTGTACATTAATACCGTCACTTCGCCGAGCCATTTCGGATGGTAAAAGTTTGGTTGGGTATGAAAACCATAGAGTGATCGTAACGAATTGCCCTCTTCTCCCACAGGAACCGTGCCCTTGTTTACGCCCTTGCCGACCGAGGCCATAATCTTACCGTGTTCGGTGTGGACGCCGAGGACGATCCACCGGCGAACGTGACCTTCATTCTGCTGGAGAATGTGTACCAACTGTTGTACAGCGATCCGGACATGAGTATAGATTTCTTCGAGATGGCAAAAATGAACGTATTCGCGATGCTGAAATTGTTCGTGGAGTTTATGCCGATTGTGTGTGACATGGTGCTGCGTTCCGAGGGGGCGAAACGGCTCTACGACTATCCGGTGGACTTTGGGTTCGATCTGATCATAAACGATTACCTTAGTGGACCGTGTTTGTCGGCCCTTGCCCATCACCGATTCGGGCAACCACCGGTAGTAGCAGTGACCGCATACCATGGCGTTTCGACCACCCTTTCCATGACCGGGGCCTATCAGTATTCAGCCCTTATTCCGAACCACGTGCTCGACACGATGGAGCAGATGAGCTACCGTGAACGGTTTGTCAATCTATTGGCCAACATGTGGGAAGAAGTGTTGCAGCGCTGGGATATGATTCCCAAGGCGAACCAGCTGCTTCGGCGCTACGAACCATCTTTGCCGGACGTTGGGGAGTTCCTTCGACAAACGAAACTTGTGTTGCTAAACGCGAACCCGATTATCCAGTTCACCGAACCACTGATGCCGAACATCATTCCGGTCGGTGGTCTGCAGATCGTCAAACCAAAGCCACTGCCGGAAGATCTTGCAACGCTGCTAGACCGATCGGGCCCTGGCGGTGTTGTGCTGTTCTCGCTCGGGACGAATGTGCGCAGCGATCAGCTGGGCGTAGTGCGTATCAACGGAATCCTGGATGCGATGCAGGGCCTGCCCGAGTACACGTTCCTGTGGAAGTTCGAGTCAGACGCGATGCCCCGGGCGTTGCCAGCGAATGTGCACGTGCGTCCGTGGCTACCACAGAATGCCCTATTGGCACACCCGAAGCTGCGACTGTTTATT
>NW_026687009.1:0-1107 GCF_943735745.2 Anopheles bellator | reverse complement strand
TTCAAAAAAAAGGTGTTGGTCGGGTGCAGTGTTATCAGCTGTGCAACGAAAACTCTTCTCTCCCTGCGGGAATGGCTCACCAAGGGGTTTAAAATTCCACTTTTTCGGTACTTTTTGACCACAGTATTATACGAGCGAATTTCGTGATGTCTCCAACTAATCTCCTGACGTCATCATTAAGACCTTCCTTCCCACTCACGCTCTGTTCGCCAGAGACGCCGACGACTCTGGAGGGCCCAGTGGGTACTGTGGGTCACCTGCCTCCCCCGTCCACCCCTCTCCAGCCCCCCCGGTGCGTGTCCTCGGAGGGCTCCATCTGTCACGGGCGCACACGCCGACGGCACTCTGCTGCTGATGAGAAGGCACAGACGGTTTGGTTTGTGGCCTGCGAGGAACCACATGATGCCCGCCGCCGCAACCTCCACTCCTTACCCCCCTCACCCACCAACGGGTCATTTGCGGTATTTGTCGGGAGGCGGCCAACCAGATGACGTGTCTTTGCCGTTGTTGGGCGACAGCACAGCACAAAGCGTGGTGCAGAACAATTTGCCATCCCTGCGTGCGTGCGTGCGTGCGTGCATGTGTGTGCAATTATCACAACGGAGTCCCTGGTCGACAAGTGTCGACCGCCCTTAAAGTCCCGCCAGGGAATTCGCGGAAATCGGTCCCGGATTAGGCCCGACGGGAGTGTAAAACTGTACCGTTTAATGTACCCTGCTGCTGCTGCCGCTGCTGCTGCTCATTTGCAGCGCTCTGTGTCTGTTGTTGTTTCCCCCACCCCACCCCTCCCGGCTTCCGTATCCCCCACCCACAGAGAAGGCCACCGAGAAGGCAGCAATTTTCGGGCCAGCCTAATGAGTTTAATAACGTGTGGTTTTCGGCGCATCTCTCGTGTATGGTGCGTGTTGCGTGCCGTCGCTCCCTCTCCCTCCCCGAAAAGGGGGGGGGGGGCAACATACTCGCAAGCACGTCGTCGCCCGGGAGTCCTCAAGGACACTCGCCTCAAGAACTGCCCGTTAATCGTATATCGCTTCCGATCACACACGGATCGTGTGTTTGTGTGTGTGTGTGCGTCACAAGAGGGTGTTGTTTACCGCAATTACTCCC
>NW_026687008.1:0-1109 GCF_943735745.2 Anopheles bellator | reverse complement strand
TTCCGCCAAAACAGATCCGCGTTTCGTTGTGCCGCTTTCCAGGTCGATCGGATGGCTGTCCTCTCGTCGCAACGGATGAACGGGGGTTTGCTACCGTCCGAGCTACCCAGCAGCAAGAGGTTGGGGGTTATAGGCCCATCCAACTCGTGGTCTAAGGCTACGTAGGTAAGCGGCCTAGAGTTGAGTTTGTGTTCAATCTCATTCAGCGTGGAGGCAAATACTTCGTCTGTAGGCCGCCATTCTTTTCGGCGGATAACATGAATAACGATTGTTTCTTTTTCAACAAATTGTTCTTAACATTATTTTCGGCATTTCACACTTACCTTTCCGGAGGACAATTTGAACAAACTCACAAATTCACAAACTTGAAATACAACCGACTTGAACAACAGCTGACACCAAACTATTGGATTCTTTCTTCACTCAGTCTGTCCGTCAGTGACCTTCTTTGTCCACGTTTTCTGAACGCGCTTTATAACTTTTACTGATGATCGGTTCAAGCGAGCGGCGGAGCGGTTTATAACTTTTACTGCACACGCTTTTATTACTTATCTGATTATCGGTACAAAAGGGCGACTTCGCAAGCGGCAGCGGTTAAAAAATTCCGTGTTCTCGCGGTCACTTTTCGAATCCAAGTCCCTGGCGATCCGTTTGCAACGATGCGCCGGTCCTTGCGTCCGGCCCGATCGGAGGACATTAACCCGATCGGTCCAGATGAGCGACCACGAGAACTGGAGCGAGATCGGTCTCGCGCGCAGGTGCACGGGCAGTGGAGCGGCCTCTGGTGGCTGGTAGCGCGGTCGACCCGACAGTTAATCGGACAGCCGATATGGCTGTCAGATTAACTGACACCAAACTATGTTCACAAATTTAAATAAATGATGCTTTCCATTTGGCGTAAATTGTTAAATTGAAGGGGCATGGCGGGAACAGAGGCGCCCAGGAGTCTACGAATGGCCAGTCTGGTCAACCGACGTTGCACCCTTTCAAGCCTATCCATAGAGGGGACGAGGGGGCACGGACAGGCGTATTCGAGGACAGGACGGACCCAGCAGCAGAAAAGAGCCCTCAAGCACCACGGATCGCGTATGTCAGGAGACATACGAACA
>NW_026687007.1:0-1109 GCF_943735745.2 Anopheles bellator | reverse complement strand
GAGTACGTACCTCTCCTTCCATCTGGAGAACAGCCTGTCACGCTGCTGCCAGAGGAGCCCCCGTTTGATGGGGCCCGTCATTTGCGCCACTGGAATGCGGCCAATTAGGAGGGATTTCTGTAATTAACGAAAACAACGGAAAAATCCAGTGAGTGATGAGGTGGAACGAACATCGGCGAGAGATTTCGTAGATAATGGTTTGGCCGACGATCTGCAGGTGGGTAGTGGACAACGATACGAAGGTCACTATTTATATTTCGGGAATTGGCAACACTGATGTCATGTGAGTCCATCTGATGGTTCCATCGTAAAGTTTGACATTTTTGACGACATACGTACTCAGAACATTTTGTCATACGCACGCTATTTGTTTATTTTATATTTAGTTGAAAGTTTCGTCTCGGCAAAAAAATGGAACTGAATCGTGAACATTTTCGAGCGATGATTTTTTACGACTTTCGACGTGGATTATTACAACAAGAGTGCGTCAATCAACTTAATTTGACTTTTGGCGATAAAGCTCCATCAAAAACCACTGTGTATCGCTGGTATAGTGAATTCAATCGTGGTCGTAGTTCGCTGTCCGACGAGTTTCGTGAAGGTCGTCCAAAATCGACTGTAGTGCCAGAAAACATCGATGCTGTGCACGAAATGATTAAGCAAGATCGTCATGTAACCTATTGTGAGATTGAGGCATCCCTAAGCATTAGTTCCACCAGCATATATGCGATTTTACATGAACACTTAGCTGTGCGAAAATTATGTTCACGTTGGATCCCACATAATTTGACAATCGCTCAAAAAAAGGCTCGTGTCGATTGGTGCAAAGAAATGCTTCAGAAATACAATCGCGGTGCTTCAAAAGACGTTTATAAAATCGTGACAGGTGACGAATCATGGATATATTCGTATGAGCCCGAAAGTAAGCAGCAGTCGACTGTATTGGTGTTCCAAGATGAACCAAATCCAACAAAAGTTGTTCGCACACGAAGAAAAGATGTTCAAAGAAAATGGTGGCCTGTTTCCTCGGAAAAACTGGTCATATTGCAACAGTGTCTCTAAAGGATCGTAGAACAGTAAATTCTGAGTGGTACACAACCATCTGTTTG
>NW_026687006.1:0-1109 GCF_943735745.2 Anopheles bellator | reverse complement strand
TCCTTCACATCGTTTTTCTCCGAATCGTCCCCAACAACCTCGAAACTTCCGTTAATTATTTGATAATCGAGCAATTCCAACGTGTCGATTCCTATCAACACCTTTGCGTCGATCGCTGGTACGGGCGCTACCAAGAACTTTGCCACTTGCGTTTTACCGCCAATTTTCACTTTACATACCAGTTCACCATGTACGTGATAATCTTTTCCGCCATACCCGCGGATGATCTGGCCGCTTCGTTTCAGGTTCTCACGTGTTCCTTTGTACAGCCCTTCGAAGAAATCTCGCCGCAAGATTGACACGTCGCTGCCCGTGTCGACCAAAGCCTGCTCCGCGTGCCCGTCGATTTCTACCAAAACAGTGGGGACACGGCGTTGTATTGTGCGAATTTGCGCCGTCTGCTGCACACGGTTTGGGCACTCTCTTGCCCGATGACCTGGCTCGCCGCAAGTAAAACACTTCGGTACCGTGGGGGCACGTTCAATTTCTCCGAACTGCCTCACACCACACGGCGTATCCAGACGCTTTGTTTTACTTCCGGTGCAATTCGTCGCACGGTGGCCCAGGCCGTTACACTTAAAACACTTTGGGCCACTGCTTTTTGTCGGGCAATCATCTAGCTGGTGATCGGAACTTCCGCAGTTGAAGCAATTCTTCTTCCCCTTGTTTCCTTGTCCGCGAGCAGCGTTTCGCTTATTGTCGACGCGTTCGATGACCGTTAATTTGATTTTTATTTCTCTTATCTCTTTCGCCTCGTGCAATATCATTCTTTGTGTCTGGTCATCTGTGGCTCCATCAGCGATGTATTCACAAACACTTTCCTCGTCCAACGATGCCTTTCTCGCGATCTTCTGCATCGCGTATACGTACTCCATCATTGTCTCATCTCTCCGCTTGCGCCGATGCGCCAGTTGCCGATGTACGTCGCTCGCTCTCACCACCGGTTCAAACTCCTCCAACAACTTCGCCTTCAACTGCTGGTACGATCTTATTCCTACCAGCGTACCCATAAAACTACGTGCAGTGCCCGTCAACTTCTTTTTCAACATGATGAACTTCTGCACGTCATTCCAACCGGCCATTTCGCACGTTTCCTCGAAGTGCTCCAG
>NW_026687005.1:0-1110 GCF_943735745.2 Anopheles bellator | reverse complement strand
TCTGAACATTACGTCTTGCAACAACGCACGGCCCACGATTCTGATAGGGATAAACAACAACCATCTTATGATGCCAATAAACCGAAGATTCGGGAAGAACAAGACTGGACCGTGTTCGGAGTAGAGATAATATGCTACAACCAAGACTCCGAATATTTCATGATCCACGAAACAGAAGACGCCATGAACCACCTGATTAACAGATACTTCTTAACCGAAACTTTCGGGGTCAAGGCCACCAACCAAGTACTGTCACAAGATCAAGTCAGGACAGATGAAATAATAGAAAAAACCCTGGTAAAACGACAAAACCAGTACGAGGTCGGTCTCTTATGGAAAGCGGACGAGGTTAGCCTGGCGCCGAGTTACTTCAACGCACTCAGCCGTCTATAATGCTTAGAAAGACAGATCAAGAAGGACGAAGACCTTCAAGAAGAAGAAAGAGGGTGAAGAAAACGTTTAAGGACTACCAGAAGAAGGGATACGTAAGAAAGCTTTCAAAGGAAGAACCAAGGATCCAAACTCCGCGCACGTTCTACCTGCCGCACTTTGCAGTAGTCAACAAAAACAAGCCCATCCCTAAGCCAAGGCTAGTGTTCGACGCAGCAGCAAAGGTAAACGGCGTTTCATTAAACTCCGTGCTACTATCCGGACCTGACATAAACGCCCCACTCTTCGGCGTACTAATCCGGCTATGAGAAGGAAAAATCGCTGTCTCAGGGGACATTAGGGAAACGTTCCATCAGATAAAAATTATAAAAGAAGACCAAGATGCACAACGAATATTATGGCGAGACTGCGAGGATAGGAAGCCCGACGTGTACGTCATGCAGGTGATGACGTTCGGAGCAACCTGCTCGCCGGGCTGTGCGCAGATTGTAAAGAACCACAACGCCAAGGCTCACAAAGATACCCATCCTCAAGCAGAAGAAGCAATAATCAAACAACATTACGTCGACGATTATTTGGACAGCTTCAACGACATAAAAACAGCAATCGAAACTGTGCGGCAAGTAATAGAAGTACACCAAAAGGGTGGATTCGAAATACGCAATTTCATCATCAACTCGAAACAGCTCCTCGAAACCATCCCAAGCGAAAAGAGAAATC
>NW_026687004.1:0-1111 GCF_943735745.2 Anopheles bellator | reverse complement strand
AAAAAAACGTTCTCAAATTGCGAAAACGTTCTCAAATTGCAAATTTGATAATTTGTTTGAAAAAATTGAAAAAAAAAATTTGGGTTCTGCGGGAAATTTGGGAAGTTTTTTTCTTCATCATTCTTCGATTCTTCATTTTTCGATTTTCGATCGATTTTTCTTCATTTTTCATCACATTATGATTAAATCATCAAATTGTTTTTATCTCCATTTTTTATTTCCATTTTTAAAAATACATTTACATTTACATTAAATTACATAAAATAAACAAATTTAAATTTATTTAAATAAATTACATTAATATAATTATTTAATAATATAATTATTACACTAATATAATTACATTAAATATTTAAATATTAAATATTAACATATTTTTACATTTTATGTACATATTGTTTTTTTTTTTTCCGACGTGGGGCGGGAAACCTTCATAGGCACCGTTAGGAGGGCGAGACCTCCTAGCCGGTAGTGTGGGATTTCCGGTCTCTGAGGAGTCCGGACCTACCCACTAAAACCCCCCCCTACCAATGCCTTGAGCCCCCTTCGGATCACCTGCTCGGTATTACCTTCGAAGGGGAAGGCTGGACAAGTTTGTCCCACTCGTGCCCCCATGGGTACGCTCGCTAAATATCGCGCTCACGACTTAGCAAGGCTACTCATTCAAGGTTTGCTGTCGTGGTTTCCTCCTTTGCTCCTCCTGCCACTCTGAGCAAGCGCGTGTCATCGATGTTTTCGCGAACTCACTGACTGCATCGAATGCAGCAGGGGTCTCGCACATTCGCGCCACAACGCTTTCCGCTGCAACTTCTGCACCTAGAACGAGGTTCATGCGTTTCCGTGCTTCCTCGAACCTAGGACAAGTCACTAGGACATGCTCGGGCGACTCCACTGTGTCCTTGCAGGCGGGGCAGTGTGGTGACGAGGGTCGTCCAATCCGGTTGAGATACTCCCTGAAGTACCCATGACCGGAAAGGAGCTGAGTTAGGTGAAAGCTAACTTCACCGTGTCCTCTAGCCACCCATCGCTCAATATTGGGGATGAGACGGTGTGTCCATCTGCCCTTTGTTTCCCTGTCCCAATCCCGCTGCCAGTTTGCTAAGGACATGCG
>NW_026687003.1:0-1111 GCF_943735745.2 Anopheles bellator | reverse complement strand
AGCCAAGTGCAGCAGTGGCATAAGCAAAAACATCTTGTCGCCGGGACTCGCGCTGACGTATTCGCTGCGTAACGTTCGCATCCAATCAGCTCACTCCGAAAGGTCAACAATCATTCCAGGTGACGCTGGGGGTCTCTTCGTGCGCGAGAAAGAGCATAACCGAACAGCGGAAGTGGAACGGGAACTGGTTCCATAAGATCCCCTGCTTGCAGACCCCCACCAACCCGACCCAGCCAGGTCACGCAGAGGGTGCTTCTCGCGGCGGAGTTGACCCACTCCTACCGTCAGTTAATCGGACGCTCGCTGCCACACAAGAAACAGGCCAATGAAACCAAAAGTGAACGACCTTCTTAAAGTATCATTCGATCATTACCTTTACGGTGGGCTGGCTGCGGCAGACAGAGCCCGGGGGTTTGTCAGGGTGTAGTGCTACAGGACAGCATAAATGCCCGGGCGTGCCTCGCTCCGCTCGTCGGTCCGTGTTTTGTTTCAACTCCTGAGATCCCGACTACGGGCTACATTAAATTATGGCCAATATTGCCCACCTCCGAAGTGGCCGAAGAACCCGCGAGTGGGTCCTTCCTGAGCCTGAGAACCATGGGGCGAAAAGGGAATTCGAAAACGATTACGTTCACCTTTGAACGGCATGAACGGCGGTGTCGGACCAACGGCCGCCCTGGAGCCGCAAATTTCGCGACACACTTTTTTATCCCTTTTTCGCGAAACGTTGCGGTCGGCCGCGGCCATCCTTGTTGATGTGACGGAATGGTTGCGTTGGGCACGGTTACAGTTTTAGTGCCGGCTCGCCGTCCGCAGACGGCGTATAAATTGGGCACCTCTCGGTGGCCGAGTCACAGTTCGATTGATCATCCGGTGCCGTGAAGTACATCCTCTCTATCCGACCGACGTAGAAATGGCTTTCAAGGTACGTTCACAGATCGAAGGAGTCTTGAAGGAACTTTACAAAAACAAGGAATAAACCATGATCGTTTAATGAGAGGTCGTTCTATTTCTGGGCGCTTCGTCTACAGTTCGTGACCTTCGCCGCTCTGGTCGCCGTTGCCCGCGCTGGACTCATTGCCTCGCCAGCTGTCAGCTACCATGCTGCCCC
>NW_026687002.1:0-1112 GCF_943735745.2 Anopheles bellator | reverse complement strand
TAAAGTAAAAGTAAAGTAAAAGTAAAGTAAAAGTAAAGTAAAAGTAATTTGAAAGTAAAGTAAAACTTAAACAAAATATATAAATTAAAATACAAAATTTAAGAAAACATTAAAAAAAATTTAAAACATTACAAAACAAAAATAAAAAGAAACGGAATAATGGGAAAAGGAATAGGAAATTTGTGCAAATTCAGAGCCATAGGAGCCAAACGAAGGAAGAAACGACGCGTTCGTTCGTTCACGCCACCGCGTGAACCATTTATTGGCCGCGCAACGCTCGGCCGCCTCGGCCAGGGACTACATCCTATCATATCGGTTACATCTAGCGCATTCATAATACTTTCACGCGGTCGCTCCGCTTCGGGTTGGATGGTGAAGGCTACCTTCTATTCGATTAAAATATCTCTGCTCTCGTACCGTTCACTTATCCTCTGACGTCCCTCTATTGCTCTACTTAACTACAAACGACAGTCTACGACGACGATGACGGTGACTAAACGACTCCTTCAGTGGGCAGCACATTGTTGGCAGCTCGGTGACCGAAAACATGGGCAATGGGCATTCGGTGCAACGCTGTTTGGTGGTGGTGGTGGTGGTGTTTGGTGCAAGTGCATCGGCTTTGGCTCTGTTCAGATCTTGACGTTTTCCGCCTCGCGCAACTTCCGGATCCGGTTACGCTTCATGTACAGCAGCACGCTGATGACCGCCAGGCAGAAGAGCAGTATCAGCACCCCACTCACCGTCATCAACTTGACACGCCGGTACGGGTAGACGTAGATCTCGAACTCGTTGCTACCACTCGTGTAGTTCGTCGTCGAAAGGGCAAACACCTGGAACGTGTACATCTCGTCCTCGTCCAAACGATCGACTGAAAGGAAAAACCATGCACCGATCAAGTTCAAGGATAGGTACCGTCAGTCGAGGAACTCAAACTTACGGATGTAGTGCGTGGCCGACGTTTCCACGCTTCCGTGGAGCTTGTGCTGGGGTTCGATCCACCAGCGCAGGATGTAGTACCGCAGTTGGTCCAACCCCAACTCGGGTGGCTCCCAGTGGGCTACAAAGTTGTCCAGTTCCTTGCGCACGTGGAAGTTCCTCGGGGAGCCGATCTG
>NW_026687001.1:0-1112 GCF_943735745.2 Anopheles bellator | reverse complement strand
TTGCGCAAGACATTTTAAGTTTTGTTTGTCGGCGTATTTCCGAAACGGGGTGCCAGAGACCACGTTTCCAGCATAACTTTGTAGTTACAAGCGCGGCTGTTATGGTCTTTCCGAGATGGTTTGCGTCTCTTGTTTTTCGAGAATTGTTATTCGTCTCGTTAGAAACATGAAATTTCAACGTCAGAAATCGATCGGATGGCAGAGATCAATGTGTTAGGAATTGCATAACCATCCAAGATCAAAATACATTTAATGATGATGATGCTATATTTTTTAAATGCCTCAAAAATTGCTTATTTTTTAGATCTCTTTTTTTATAGATCTCAAAAACAAAACATAATTGATGTATGGTGGAAATTGATAACAATTAACAATGGTTACAATTATGGGTAAAAGATCAACTATGCAATGCAAAACTATGAAAAGGTATAGAACACAATAAAGCTAACTTAATCATCAACAATAAAAGATTCTGGTAAAAATACAGAAAACATGTTCAAAACTTAAATCATCATAGTACATTTGAACCATTTTCTATCAAAAGTTCGACTTAAAGTTTAAAAACCAAGCAGCTAAACAATGTTTCTCAGTCCAATGCGTCAAATAATGCAGCGTGTAGCTTGAAGTAGTAAAATGAATCCTTTCTTTATGAAATCTGTTGATTCCTTTCCGATTCTCTATCAGCGGGGGCAAAACTTTGTTTACGAAATGGAATTTCCTTGCAGTTATCGCTTATAAACAACAACGAAGTCAACGTCATTCACTTAATGATGGTTGCGCAATAATCGCCGGCAATCATCATTCGGAATCAATCATAGTTCATCACTCACTGAGCTCCGGGACCTTTGCATGCCAAGAAAAAGGAAGAAAAAAAATCACCAGCGCCATTATGAGTATTTCGATTACAGTCCCGTTCTTATCGCGCCAAAATCAAACGCAACCATTTGTCATTCAACGATAAACGACGATGGATTTATCGCTGTGCGTTCGGCTGAGAAAAAGGTAAAATTATTACTTCCCCTTATACAGCACTTTCCCACAACACGCCCCCGGTGCTCCTAATCACCTCCGGGGCCTCTTGGGAGGGAACATCCTACGATCACAGGTTTTTT
>NW_026687000.1:0-1112 GCF_943735745.2 Anopheles bellator | reverse complement strand
CCGATGTCGAGTGCCATCCGTCACTTTAACTCTGCATTCGAGTTCTTCGACTTCGACATGAGTTTAACTGTGTTTCGCGAGCGTCTTAGTTTTGTTCGTCCTCGTTGACTGTCGTTGACACGTGTAACATGTCGTCCTAGTGTGCTAAATTAATGTGCTCAGTTAGGCTTTACTGCCCGTTGAGCATCAATATATTAAATAAATAAATAAATAAATAAATAAACAATGCTGCCCGTGGTGATCATCGCGTCGCGTCAACCTTCTTAACCCTAATTTTGTTTCCCACGATGGGTAGAATGAGAGGAATAGAGAACAAGAATGGACAAGGTATGACCCTGGTTCGCCCATGCTTACCATATTTTAGGCAACATAATTGTCGCTAATCCCAATAAATATTCTCCAACCCGAACAGAGCGATCGGGAAGGTGCATTAAAATTTCGCCCATGTTCGGTACCGATTTGATTGTCCAATCTTCTGGGCCCACTAATCACCGGAGAACTTTGCAGCAAATTCTCCGACGAACATAACACGGTTGCAAACGAACCAACCACGCCACACACGCAACCGCCATCAACACGAGCGCAGGAGAGCAGGTAGCCGGGGACCAGACAAGACAACGTTACAAACTTTCATCCTAAGACGCTGGAACACCCTGAATTTGCAAACCGAACAAGAGCCACGGCAACCGGCCACAAGAAGTTCGGAGTCGCAAAAAATAGCCAATAGCTCCGGGAGCCTCCGGGTTCGGCATAACGCGATAACGGTAAACCGAAGGAAACGAACACATGCCCCACATTTGTGCCCCCGAAGATCGATAATTCTATGGCCGATGTTGAATTTTGAAACACAGAGCGAGCTGGAAGCGAGCATAAAATTGACGTTTTTTTAAGGACTAGCGATCGAGATAGAAAGAGTTGCTGGAATATTTTCGTGTATTCAACTGCCATTTTATGTTGCATTGTTTTTTTTACATATTAACTGCTTGTGGGGCCACACATGGTCCACCAACGTTTAGCGCTAGTAGCGAAATAGTGCAAAACGGATCGAAGTCCCTCGCTCGCAGTCGTTTGCACTTTATTGGACGGTATTGTTCTATATTTCGTTCTCGTTT
>NW_026686999.1:0-1112 GCF_943735745.2 Anopheles bellator | reverse complement strand
TAAAGTAAAAGTAAAGTAAAAGTAAAGTAAAAGTAAAGTAAAAGTAATTTGAAAGTAAAGTAAAACTTAAACAAAATATATAAATTAAAATACAAAATTTAAGAAAACATTAAAAAAAATTTAAAACATTACAAAACAAAAATAAAAAGAAACGGAATAATGGGAAAAGGAATAGGAAATTTGTGCAAATTCAGAGCCATAGGAGCCAAACGAAGGAAGAAACGACGCGTTCGTTCGTTCACGCCACCGCGTGAACCATTTATTGGCCGCGCAACGCTCGGCCGCCTCGGCCAGGGACTACATCCTATCATATCGGTTACATCTAGCGCATTCATAATACTTTCACGCGGTCGCTCCGCTTCGGGTTGGATGGTGAAGGCTACCTTCTATTCGATTAAAATATCTCTGCTCTCGTACCGTTCACTTATCCTCTGACGTCCCTCTATTGCTCTACTTAACTACAAACGACAGTCTACGACGACGATGACGGTGACTAAACGACTCCTTCAGTGGGCAGCACATTGTTGGCAGCTCGGTGACCGAAAACATGGGCAATGGGCATTCGGTGCAACGCTGTTTGGTGGTGGTGGTGGTGGTGTTTGGTGCAAGTGCATCGGCTTTGGCTCTGTTCAGATCTTGACGTTTTCCGCCTCGCGCAACTTCCGGATCCGGTTACGCTTCATGTACAGCAGCACGCTGATGACCGCCAGGCAGAAGAGCAGTATCAGCACCCCACTCACCGTCATCAACTTGACACGCCGGTACGGGTAGACGTAGATCTCGAACTCGTTGCTACCACTCGTGTAGTTCGTCGTCGAAAGGGCAAACACCTGGAACGTGTACATCTCGTCCTCGTCCAAACGATCGACTGAAAGGAAAAACCATGCACCGATCAAGTTCAAGGATAGGTACCGTCAGTCGAGGAACTCAAACTTACGGATGTAGTGCGTGGCCGACGTTTCCACGCTTCCGTGGAGCTTGTGCTGGGGTTCGATCCACCAGCGCAGGATGTAGTACCGCAGTTGGTCCAACCCCAACTCGGGTGGCTCCCAGTGGGCTACAAAGTTGTCCAGTTCCTTGCGCACGTGGAAGTTCCTCGGGGAGCCGATCTG
>NW_026686998.1:0-1113 GCF_943735745.2 Anopheles bellator | reverse complement strand
AAAAAAAAACCCGGAAAAACTAAAAGCCAAGGGCGCGCGATTTTCCGACTCTCTCGGACATACCATGGACCCTCCCCCCCACAGCCACCCGACTCCGGTAAGGGAAACACGCTTTTGCACTCCACTTCCGAGTCGCGATTTTTACACCCCCACAACTCGTACCACCTACAAACCACCTTCCGTCGCGGCACGGCTAAGGCTAAAAAATTGAAATAAAATTGCCACCTTCGAAAAGGAGGCCCCCGGTCGGGCGGGCGGGCGGGCGGGCGGGCGGGCGGGCGGTCGGCCATTGCAACCCGTGCCCAGTAGGATGGTGAGGTGCGGGGGGTGGCGTGGGTGAAGGAGTGTGAATCAGCTGATGGGGGCCCCCGGGGGACGTTTCGGCGTGCAGCTTTTCCGCTAATTACAACTGTTTTGCAAGTTGACCAATCGGCTTCTCGTGCGGTGGTAGAAGTGGCAGGGGCCAGGGGTGGCGTTACATAAATTTTCATATGCTGATAAATGTCCTCGCTTCGCGTTTTTTTTTTTCAGCTGGGGTGCTTTTGCTGACCCAAACAGCTACTGTTTTAGCCCCCCCCCCCCCCCCACCCCCTGCTCGAATTTCGACACCAGGAAGGGAGGGGGTGCTGGTTGGTAGGAGTGCGGGTTGGTGGCGCGGGTGTTGTATAATTTATTTGGACACTTTTCGGGGTGTGCTCCTTTCGCAATGCAATGTAATGTTTCGTTTTCCCTTTTTTCTCTCTCGCTGTCGCACGGTGTTGTCTTCTGCATTTTTGCGCTATTAATGCATCCTGCGCTGGGTGGGATGGGTGGTAGGCGGTGTGGGCTATGGGCCAGGAGGCGCCACTTGCCACTGATTAGAAACCACAACTGCGCCGAACTTTTAATGCCATTCCGACCATTCCGTAAGCGACGTACCCAAACGGTACCCATTTCTTTCGCTGCCAAGGGTAAGTGGGTGGTGAAAGGGGGAGGCGAGGGGGGTTCCGATGGCGGCGGCGGAGAGCTGCGGGCGGGTAGAGTGCAGTGATGGTAATCATGGTTGATGCTGAATTCGCGAACGCATTTAGCGTCGTCGCTGACTATTAGTGTCCTGCCACGGCTCACGCCACC
>NW_026686997.1:0-1114 GCF_943735745.2 Anopheles bellator | reverse complement strand
GGCGAGAAATTGGATCAAATTAGCCGCTGAGGTGGACCAGAAGATTGTGCAGAAAATTATGGCGTGCATTCCAAAGAAAGTTCGTGATTTCATCCGATGACCGACATAATAAATTTCTGAAATTTTTCTCTTAAAGTACAATAAAATACCTTCAATTTGACACCTTGATGTATTTTCTAAGTCAAACCAACCCCGAGATAGAGCTAATGCAATTGTTCCCGATTCTAACTGGGCCATGCTTTACATAAAAGTTTAAACTAAAATGGCGTTTACAATGCGCCATATAGTGCTGAGGCAATGGGCAAGGCCTTTGTTCGCAAATGTTTTTGTTATTTACTCCGTTGCTAGAGTAGGCTCGACAAGGCTCGTTGTTGTCACGATAGGGTTCGATTCGCGAGTTCGGCGTGACTGTGGGGTTGGCGCGGTGCCAACAACTCCGCCTGTACAAACACATCGTTACAGTAAGCAACAGATATTAACATTGTCTCTATCGCACGCAACGATCGCTTGCCGGTTGTAATTGCCAGATAAGATGCAGAATCACTTATAACGGCAATCGGCCTAAGAGGAATTTGAAGCAACTGAATTCACTTTGAATTTGAATGTTTGAATGTGTGAGTGAACTGATAATGTAAAGATCACCCACACGAAACACAGTCTTGGCACTGAATGATACAATCGTGTAAAGCGACGTCATAGGAGATGTAACTTTATTACGTCGTGTCGTTGTTCAAGAGAGGAGGATTAGAGAACGCTGCCGCTAACCTCTAATTCAAATTAGTTTGTTTTTGATTCTATCGAAGTTAATACGTGCCAACATTATACATTATGAGCCGGTCCCCGTCTCCTTCGAATAAGGGCTACCGACGCAGGGGGAAATCCGTTCATGAAACAAAGGAAAACGCCGAACCGTCCACGGCCACCGGAACCAGCAATGTTTCGTTTTCTTCATATAATCTTCGGTCACCGTCTGTGCGCAGTGGTTATTCGTATCGTGGCAATGTACCGAATCAGCCATATCAAACGAATTATCCACATTCGTCTGTGTGGTACGCTGCTCGGTCACCGTTTGTGCGTAGTTATCAACCGTACATTCCACATCCCTATGAAACAC
>NW_026686996.1:0-1116 GCF_943735745.2 Anopheles bellator | reverse complement strand
TCTCAAAATTGACCTACTTTCCATAACCATTCACGACTTGATGGAGAGATTACTTCCTTTTGTATTTCACGATTGGTTTTCCAGCTGGCTCTCGTTCAGTTTATATGGCACCCAGTTTCCAATCTTCTAGATCTTACCCAGGCCGTTGAAACGTAGGGATGTGGCGTACTACAACACATTTAGCTGTCATCACAATACAAAAAAACTGGTTCCTGCCCAAGCTGCTCCATGGCGCCGAAATATTTAGCTTTGGTGGCCAGAGATCTTTTGAACTTCTCACACCTATTTACCACACTGCAATTCGGAAAATCTCTGGAACTTTTTGCACCAGCCCCAACGGCTCCACCCTATGTGAGATAGGACTACTACATATCCACCTGCTCCTTCTCAATAAACTAAAAGACTCCACAAGCAAACTCATAGGAAAAGGCTACAAACCCATCAACCTTCTCAAAAGAACAAACAAAACACTCTTCTTTCTAACAAACTAAAAACTCCCCAAAACACAAGAACTCCTAAGGCTTGGAACAAGGCCTTGGAACTCAACCCCACCACAAATAGGCTGGATTTTGAAAAAATTCATCCAAAAGAAAAATATCAGCATCAAATCTACTCATCTCCCTACACAAACTAATATGCATTGCAGAAGTTCAAAGACCGGTGATCAGATGAACATTATCTTCACCGACTCCGCAAGTGTCCTACAGGCTCTGGAAAAGGGATCCATATCTAACCCCTTCATACAACACCTACAAAACACCCTATCACAAAATACAATCCTCTGCTAGATCCGTGATCACTCCGGAATCCAAAGAAACTCAAAAGCAGATAACCTCGATAACCAAGCCAGTGGGTCGGTATGGGCCCCGAACCGACCTCGGTCGGGCACACCCTATACCATAGTCGACTGCATACTATCTTTCGTTCTAGTCTCCAAGATCTGTGGGTCGATTTTGGGAGATCTCCAAGATCTCTGGAGTCGATTTGCACCATTTGACCTTTTTCGACTGACTACCCATCCGAGGTACATGAAACATAGCGAAAATTCATTAATTAGGACGAAAGAATTAAAACATGCCATCGAACTAAAATCGAATAGTGATCGCCAAAAGCAGG
>NW_026686995.1:0-1116 GCF_943735745.2 Anopheles bellator | reverse complement strand
TCTCAAAATTGACCTACTTTCCATAACCATTCACGACTTGATGGAGAGATTACTTCCTTTTGTATTTCACGATTGGTTTTCCAGCTGGCTCTCGTTCAGTTTATATGGCACCCAGTTTCCAATCTTCTAGATCTTACCCAGGCCGTTGAAACGTAGGGATGTGGCGTACTACAACACATTTAGCTGTCATCACAATACAAAAAAACTGGTTCCTGCCCAAGCTGCTCCATGGCGCCGAAATATTTAGCTTTGGTGGCCAGAGATCTTTTGAACTTCTCACACCTATTTACCACACTGCAATTCGGAAAATCTCTGGAACTTTTTGCACCAGCCCCAACGGCTCCACCCTATGTGAGATAGGACTACTACATATCCACCTGCTCCTTCTCAATAAACTAAAAGACTCCACAAGCAAACTCATAGGAAAAGGCTACAAACCCATCAACCTTCTCAAAAGAACAAACAAAACACTCTTCTTTCTAACAAACTAAAAACTCCCCAAAACACAAGAACTCCTAAGGCTTGGAACAAGGCCTTGGAACTCAACCCCACCACAAATAGGCTGGATTTTGAAAAAATTCATCCAAAAGAAAAATATCAGCATCAAATCTACTCATCTCCCTACACAAACTAATATGCATTGCAGAAGTTCAAAGACCGGTGATCAGATGAACATTATCTTCACCGACTCCGCAAGTGTCCTACAGGCTCTGGAAAAGGGATCCATATCTAACCCCTTCATACAACACCTACAAAACACCCTATCACAAAATACAATCCTCTGCTAGATCCGTGATCACTCCGGAATCCAAAGAAACTCAAAAGCAGATAACCTCGATAACCAAGCCAGTGGGTCGGTATGGGCCCCGAACCGACCTCGGTCGGGCACACCCTATACCATAGTCGACTGCATACTATCTTTCGTTCTAGTCTCCAAGATCTGTGGGTCGATTTTGGGAGATCTCCAAGATCTCTGGAGTCGATTTGCACCATTTGACCTTTTTCGACTGACTACCCATCCGAGGTACATGAAACATAGCGAAAATTCATTAATTAGGACGAAAGAATTAAAACATGCCATCGAACTAAAATCGAATAGTGATCGCCAAAAGCAGG
>NW_026686994.1:0-1117 GCF_943735745.2 Anopheles bellator | reverse complement strand
CCTACCGTGTTCGCAGCGTACAGACACGCTTTGTTGTGTGCTGCGTCTGGAATACCCTTCGTGATGTATTCGCACAATGAAGCTTCGTCCACATTGCCTCGCCGCGCCATTGTCTGCATGGTGTAAACATAGTCCAAATATGTCTCGTCGTTTCGCTTTGTTCGTTCACGCAGCATTTGGTGAACGTCCACCGATTTAACCGCTGCTCCAAATTCTCGTTGTAAGGCCGCTTTTAGCTTCGGCCAGCTATTCAATCCTTTTTCGGCCGCTACGAACAGTTTGGCCGTGCCGCATAGCAGCCTCTTGGCGTACAGGAACTGTTGTGCCTCCGAGCACCCAAATAGTTCGATGGCCTCCTCGTACTCTGCAATCCAGGCGTCGACATTCACGCCATCGGGACTTGCAGCAAAACTCTCCAATGCTTCCGTTACGTCGCTGAACGTGAAGCGTCCTCTCAGGTCTCCAGCGTCATCCTCCGCTCGCTCTTCCGTCGCATGCTTCATCGTGTTTCGTCCGGTATTCACACGTGTGCTGCTTCTGGTTGCTGCTCCTCTTAGCATGTGTGTGTTCCTGTGCTTTATTGCCTGTGACCTCGGACACCTCTCTTGTGCCCGTGCCTCAGCACTCTCAAGTCACTACAATACTCACACTCCAACACCACACCTTTACTCGGAAACACACACTGACTGCGGGACCTCTTTGCCCGATCCCAGACTCTCACACACAATGTTCACTAAGCTCGGGACTTCTCGCACAATCCCGGTTGAGCCCCCATGTAAGAAAGGGAAAACAGTATACACAGGAATTTTCTTCCTTTTCGTGCTTTATTCTCTCTTTCGTAGTTGAGATCACTAACGGTAGACCGCTCTGGTCTACTGCTGTTTTGCGACTTGACTAAATTCTGCGCTCCGACCTCCTTTTATACCCGAAGTTGTTCTCGGGGTTGTCCTCCGCTAACTCTCGATCGAGACAACTCCGAGACCTGCCTTCCTACATACATTTGTACTAAGGTGGTGCCCAGTTTAATGTCTACCTTTGGGTTTGCCATTTTATGTCCTTTGTATAATCTTAAAAATGCTACTATTGTTTGCGATACTATTTTAAATGAGATAAGTTG
>NW_026686993.1:0-1118 GCF_943735745.2 Anopheles bellator | reverse complement strand
ATCACACAGGACCCTCAACACACACACGAGTGCGCGTGCACCCACCCGCCGCGTCAGACAATTTCGAGTGCAAGAGGAGTGGCAGGAACAGGGAGAGAGAAAGAGAGAGAAGGCAACGAGAGACTGGCCGTCAGTGTTCGTCAATTTTTGCTTTATTATTCCTTCCTTTATCCTGTTCCCTGTTTGCCCGACGACGCCGACCCCACGCGATGTTGCTCCCTTCGCCCCCTCCGCACCACCCACCCCGCACCCTTCAGGTTAGCAGAGGGAACGGGCTTTGAGGAGCAGCACGAGCAGGACGCCCAGGACGATGCCGATCGCTCCCGGCACGAGCAACAACCGATCGGGGTTGGGGGATGCAGGCGGCGACGGTGGCGGTGGTGACCGGGTAGAGGCTCCAAGGGGCAGCAGATCCGGGGCCTCCTCGCGCCGCACCCCTACACACCGGCGGAGGGGCTCAAGGAGCTCCCGGAGCCGGGCGCAATCGCACCGGAGCCAGTGACGGCTCGGGAAGTAGGGACGGCGGGTCAGGGAGCCGGCGGTAAGGTTGCGGTGCGTCTCCACGTACCGAAGGGCACGCTCGGCCGTCCCCTCCCGTGCGACGCGCTGGAACAGCAGGAAGTCGGCGTGGTGCGTTGTCTCCTGCGACAGGAGCAGCATCGAGCCGAGCTGAGCCTGCAGGACGAGTGGTACGGTGCGGCTGAGGGGCAGCAGCGGGCACCGGAGGGGCCCCAGGGGCCCCCGGGATTCGCTCGCCAGTGTCAGACAGGTGGCGGTGGGGGGCGGACCGTACCGCCCCTCGTACCGCAACTCGAGGCGAAGGAGCTCGTGGACGCCGCAGCCGAACTGGAGCCGTCCGCGGAACGCGGGCGCCGCCGGATCGTCGTTGACGCCGTACGCCAGCGTCACGCAGTCCCGCTCACGGTGCAGCACCCGCAGGAGGGGGGTGTGGGGGGCGCCGGGGGCGAGCGGAAGCTCACCGGCGCTCGCCAGCAACTCCAACACGGACGGGTTGTCGAACTCGATCGGCCGCGCCAGCGGCACCGCCCGGTACACCACGTGGCAGGCGGCGGAGGGCGGGCGGGACCCGAAGGACCCCGGCAGGATCACTAGCAGCA
>NW_026686992.1:0-1118 GCF_943735745.2 Anopheles bellator | reverse complement strand
ACTCAGAATGGCGAGCATTTGCGATGAATTGAGCGAAGAAAAAAACGCGAACAACAAACAATTCCTATCGTAAATTTTGGCACTCGTGCCTCGCGCTCGCCCCCCACGTGGTCGTCCCACGTGGTGTCGTCATTTTCCAATCATAAAACACGGCATTGAAAGTTGCCATTTGTGATGGCTCCGAACGGCAGCCAATTCCGGAACGGCCCCGGAGCCTTAAGGCAGTTTGGTGCGCGCCAGGCCACGCCACGCCAGGGGGATTGGTACGTATCGAGCCGGAATTTTTCGATTTATTTTCCGTTTCTTTGGCTCGGGGCGATGCCAGTGATACGGTAAACCACCACAACACCACCACTCATTGCCAATCAATCGAATGCTGGGGGTCTGAATATTGCTTACAATTGTCAGCGAAACGTCGGCTGGACACGTCGGGACTCTGGACAGTATCGATGCTGCTACCCCACAGATGGCATGGAATTCTGCTGGGTAGTGAGTAGAGTGCTGGGGAAGTTGAAGTCTAAGAATGCGAACCAGTGGATGGAGGCTTGAGCAACATTACTGTGGCCAAACAGGGAGCGGGTTGCTTTGCTTATAGCTCATACACTTCTTATTTACGCTTCTCAATTGATTTCATCCCCATCAAGGTAGTCCAAGGTCAATCAAAATGGTTTCCATTGATCCTTTCTGTTATTCCAACTACACTGCTGACCAATAAAATAGGTGGTTGTGTAAAGCTGGTAAAATTTGAACTCTACTCAAACCGCTACTAAACCAATGATCGCCATACTGATACTGAAACTTATACCATACTGATGTTGGTGATATTTAACTTAAAAGTGATCGGTGTGTTACCGCCTATTTTGACAGCAGTCTGATTTGGTATGGTCAAAATAATAGGTACTTCGTTGTATACGCTGCGATTTCACCCAACTCCTTGAAAGGAATTGGTTTAGTTGATCTTGCTGCAATCAATTTTCAATTGTGAATTTTATAAAAATTGTTGTTTCCAGGTAGATTATCCAGAATGGGCAGAAGCACTCATTGCAATCTCTGAGGAAAGAAAGCTTATGTAGAATCCGCGCAACGAAGGCGCGGCGTACAAAAGCATCGTTAAAGTA
>NW_026686991.1:0-1119 GCF_943735745.2 Anopheles bellator | reverse complement strand
GAAATGAAACTTCACATACGTTTCATATGAAGAGTGTATCAACATAATAAAAAATAAATTCGATTCCTAGCAGCTCCCTGTCTTATCGATGCTACGAACTTATTGAACACTCCAGTATATTCGAAGCACCAATTCTTCGACTTTTTACACTTTTTGCATGCGATGATCAGGCGATGTGGCCGAAGGATTTCTGCAGCATATTTTAAAGCTTAATTCGGCAGCATAAATTCCATTCCACACATTTCACAAAATGTAATGGAACTCCGTTCTGACGAAACGAAGAATTTATTTTTGAGCGTTTGCAAAAGGACCCCCAATTGCAAACAGTTACTAGTATTTTGATGAATCATTTAACACGAACGTTGATGCCTTATTTTGGGCTGCCTTGATGGCGGAGGTCTAGTAATGACTGATGGTGGCAGATAAATTTGATTGTAAAATCAATCAACCATCAGGTTGACCAAGTCCAAACTGATTGCCTGTCTCGGCGCCGAATGCGAGCGCAACACATGAACCTGCTGCAAGGACCACAGATCGCGCCTGGTGCAGCACATCACTATCGACTCGTTACTATTGCGCCCCTCATTGAGAGTCCTTCGAGTCCGGACCGCTATGCTCTCTGCTTCCTGCTGCTGCTGCTGCTGCTGCTGCTGCTAAGTACGATTAGGGCCCACCCGCAAACACCAAACGGCGGGCATTTTACGCTCCGAAAGGCCCCCATCGGCAGCAGCATAAGCGTTCGCATAAAACTTATGCTAACCACCCCTTATGGCTCGCCCGTCGCCTAGGCTAGAGAGAAAAAGGGAGGGGGGGGGGGGGAAATTATGTTCCTGTGGTCAGTGCAGTGCCTCTGCGGTGGGGTTTTCCATTTCCTTCCCCTTTCCTCCCCCTGCATCACCCTACCCCCCCACTCCAGCATAGGAGCTTCGATGAGCAGGAAATGAATCCGGTTTACCCCGGCGCCGGGTGTGGAGAGCAACATTGGCAACATCGGAGCCACCGATGGCAATGCCATTGTTGTGGCACACAGGCCCACAGGCTCCCACCCCCCCCTTACCACCCATCCCCCACTTTGGGGGGGGGTTGGATGCATTATCGAACAATCGAAGCGTTTCGCTG
>NW_026686990.1:0-1119 GCF_943735745.2 Anopheles bellator | reverse complement strand
TGTGGTGCGGCCCGCTACCTGGTTGTTACTTTCCTCTGCGGCCCACATTCTAATATGAGTTTGAGACCTCTATCGCAGACATAAAGGGCCACATATCACAGCAACTCTGCTCGGTGAATGGCGACGAGAGCAACAACGGCCGATGGCGCAGACGTTAGCGGCGCCCACCGCACCTGCCGAACGGGAGTGAGGGCAAACAGCACAGGAGTTCTACTTTCTTTGTTAAACGACAGACGAGAACTAGCCCTAGTCCCCCTCCTCCTCCGAAGCAAAACCGTTGACGGTAGTTCCATGAGGGGTGGGATGAGGTGAGGGTGAGTCCCACACGGAGCGCGCCTTGCAAAATAAAAATTAAAAAAGAGGGAGGAAGCATAAAGAACCATGCAGGCGTTACCTCTCAAAGGACGAGGTGGCCGAGGGGTTTAAGGCGTTGGAATCCTAATCCAATGTGCACTGCACGCGTGGGTTCGAATCCCATCCTCGTCGAGCTTTTAATAATAATTAAAACGTAAATTGATAAATACGGCCAGGTCCGTTATTCAAAGATTAAAAAAATGTAAATTATGTTTTTAGAGTTTCATGTAAAGTTAGCTGCACTGAAGATCGATCGATTACGATGATCGATGATCATCGCTTCTTTCATCATAGCAAAACTAACTTCGTGAGCCCAACGAAACCCCAAATAGGACAAGTCATTCGACTTTAATGCCTTTGCTGGTGCTAAAATTAACTATCTGCACCTCAGTCGAAGAGAAGAGCAGCCTGTGAGACGGTAAGGACATTTTATGATAGGGAGCTAATCAAATTCGCAGGTGTTAAAAGAGAAGAAGATTAGTGCGCAATCGTCCGAAGTATCAAATATCGCATTGGTACAGACATCGGAGATCAACACACATCGCCGTTCGATTGGCGTTCGATTAGTTTCATCACAATCGACAGGACCAATCCGATCCGACGGAATGGACCACTTCGTTTGTTCCACGCCACTGCACGTCTTCAAGAAATGATTTTTCAGCAAACGTATGCATTATTAGCTAACAGCATGGCTAATGGCGGTGGTGGCAACCGGCGTTTCTCACTGCACCGCATAGCCAGCGCCAGACCAAGGAGTACCTGCAC
>NW_026686989.1:0-1119 GCF_943735745.2 Anopheles bellator | reverse complement strand
GTGCAGGTACTCCTTGGTCTGGCGCTGGCTATGCGGTGCAGTGAGAAACGCCGGTTGCCACCACCGCCATTAGCCATGCTGTTAGCTAATAATGCATACGTTTGCTGAAAAATCATTTCTTGAAGACGTGCAGTGGCGTGGAACAAACGAAGTGGTCCGTTCCGTCGGATCGGATTGGTCCTGTCGATTGTGATGAAACAAATCGAACGCCAATCGAACGGCGATGTGTGTTGATCTCCGATGTCTGTACCAATGCGATATTTGATACTTCGGACGATTGCGCACTAATCTTCTTCTCTTTTAACACCTGCGAATTTGATTAGCTCCCTATCATAAAATGTCCTTACCGTCTCACAGGCTGCTCTTCTCTTCGACTGAGGTGCAGATAGTTAATTTTAGCACCAGCAAAGGCATTAAAGTCGAATGACTTGTCCTATTTGGGGTTTCGTTGGGCTCACGAAGTTAGTTTTGCTATGATGAAAGAAGCGTTGATCATCGATCATCGTCATCGATCGATCTTCAGTGCAGCTAACTTTACATGAAACTCTAAAAACATAATTTACATTTTTTTAATCTTTGAATAACGGACCTGGCCGTATTTATCAATTTACGTTTTAATTATTATTAAAAGCTCGACGAGGATGGGATTCGAACCCACGCGTGCAGTGCACATTGGATTAGAAGTCCAACGCCTTAAACCCCTCGGCCACCTCGTCCTTTGAGAGGTGACGCCTGCATGGTTCTTTATGCTTCCTCCCTCTTTTTTAATTTTTGTTTTGCAAGGCGCGCTCCGTGTGGGACTCACCCTCACCTCATCCCACCCCTCATGGAACTACCGCTAACGGTTTTGCTTCGGAGGAGGAGGGGGACTAGGGCTAGTTCTCGTCTGTCGTTTAACAAAGAAAGTAGAACTCCTGTGCTGTTTGCCCTCACTCCCGTTCGGCAGGTGCGGTGGGCGCCGCTAACGTCTGCGCCATCGGCCGTTGTTGCTCTCGTCGCCATTCACCGAGCAGAGTTGCTGTGATATGTGGCCCTTTATGTCTGCGATAGAGGTCTCAAACTCATATTAGAATGTGGGCCGCAGAGGAAAGTAACAACCAGGTAGCGGGCCGCACCACA
>NW_026686988.1:0-1120 GCF_943735745.2 Anopheles bellator | reverse complement strand
CTCCGCGCGCCACTCCGCCTGGAGCGTGCGCAACATCTCCCGGCAGGCCGCCGCAATCGCCGTCCATCGCGCGGGACTTTCCAGCATCTCCGGGACCAGCCTCTCCGGTGTGCTGGGGAACCCGCCGTCGCGCAGTGCCTCCCACCGCCAACACTCGAAGGCGGTGTGTTCGGCCGTTCCAGGGACCCCCGGGCAGCTGGTGCAGTCAGCAGACGGCGTGAAGGCCTTGACGTGCAGGTACTCACGGAAGAACCCGTGTCCGGATAGCACCTGCGTCAGGTAGAAGTCCACGCGTCCGTGCTTCCGACCGCTCCAGGGTGCTACCTCGGGGATCAGGCGCGCCGTCCACCGCAGGTAGCGGGATGCGTCCCGGCCGCCGGTCTCCGCCGGCCGCCCAAGACGTCGTCGTACATGGCGTTCCATAGAGTCGGCCCGAGGACTGACCCCTGCGGAACGCCAGCAGAGACTGTGCGCTCTTCCAGCCCCAGGTCCGAGCAGTACTCTAGGACCCGACCACGGAAGTAGTCCCCCAGAACTGCCATGAGGTCAGGGTGGACTCCCCTACTGCTCAGCGCTGAGCCGATCGCCGTCCAGCTCGCGCTGTTGAACGCGTTGCGGACGTCCAGTGACACGACCATGCACTCCCGTTCCGCTGTGACGTTCGTGCGATTAATCGCCCGAGCCTCTGCACCACTCTCCACCACAGCCCGGATCGAGTGACCGGCGGTCGAGTGACCGGCGCGGAATCCGAACTGGGCGGCTGACAGTAGCGGGCCGTCGGCACCGCATTCCAGGGTGTCGTTCAGGCGGTCCAGCAGGACCCGCTCGAACACCTTTCCCAGGGCGTTGATCAGGCAGATCGGCCTGAAGGAGGAGGGCTCGCCGGCTGGTTGCCCTGGCTTGGGCGCCAGCACCAGCCGCTGCCGCTTCCACTCCTCTGGGAAGGTACCGGCGTCGAGGAGCCGTTGAAACAGCTCCCTGAAGACTTCGGGGTGCTCCCGCATGGCCGTGGTCACCGCTCCGTTGGGAATACCGTCCGGTCCCGGGGCCTTGCGGGGGGCAACCTGTTGGCAATGGCCACCACCTCCTCGCAGGTCACCGGACGTAGCTGTTCGCGATC
>NW_026686987.1:0-1120 GCF_943735745.2 Anopheles bellator | reverse complement strand
CCAATGTAAATATTTTTTGGTGTATTGTTTATGAAACTATGAATAGAATTGTTGTATCTGTATGCAGCGTCCTGTACCAATGATACTTTCGTTATGTCTGGTCTGAGTGATTTTATGCATCGTGCAATTTCGCGAATTGTGGAATGACATCTTTCCACTTGACCGTTGGTTTCTGAACGATTTACGGGAGTTTTGAATATTTTAATTCCTAGATTTAGAATTGCCTGTTCTATTACATTTGAGACGAAGCTACTCTCGTTGTCTATTACAATTTGTGCTGGTAGATTCCAATCGTATAGAATTTGTAAAAGGATGTCTTTTATATCCGCAATAGACTTCGATTTAATAGGTCTTATTTTTAAGTATTTAGAAAACTTGTCAAGTGAGGAAATAAAGAGGTTGTTTGCATTATAAGCAAATATGTCGATATGGATTATTTCTCCGGGATATTTAGGAATGGGTGTTTCAGTTTTTAAAAATTCTTGAGGTTTTCTTTCATATTTCTGTGTTTTACATATTTCACAGGTTTTTACGAAATCACGAATAGATTTTGCCATGCCGGGAAAGTAGTATGTTTTGATAAATTGTTTGGAATTCTCTTTCGCGTTACGGTGTGCGAAATGGTGCACTTCCTTGATTTTCTCTAATTGTTCTTCTGTTGTTCCTACGTCTAGAACACACTTTTGAGAGAATCTTATTTTCGTGATTTTAGGGTTGAACATTGAATTGAATATTTCTTGAATTTTTCCCATTGTACTTTCGTCGCAGAGTATTCCATTTCGTAGATTTGGATTAAGGAATTCTTTCAATTTTTGTTTTAAGAAATTATTTGTGAATGATGGTTCACAAAATATGTGTCTATTATACCCAGGGAATGGATTTGTGTGTTCATAGGAAGGGTTAGTATTTGTGCGGAATATTAGTTGGTTACGGAAGGTATTTATTGGAGCTTCAGTTGACGGTATGAATGAACTGTCATCGTCATCAGCAGAATGTTGGGTTGGGGTTAGTGAATTAATTTGAATACGAGATAATGCGTCGGCAACGATATTAGCTCCCAGCGGGCAAAATCGCGCGACTTTTTCCCATTTCTCCCTGTTTCTTCTTGCCTCACCCCCCC
>NW_026686986.1:0-1120 GCF_943735745.2 Anopheles bellator | reverse complement strand
TGATTACCGGTGCAGAGATACGCACGTCGCAGAATATCTGCTTCTGGGGCGATGCGTGCGCTCGACTTTGGGGAATCCCCGGATCCCCGGGAAGGTCCTCGTGTTGGGTACAATTTTATGAACGTTCTCCGGCAATTCTCCCGTGGCTAGTTCCTCGGCCGCGCTACTTTTACAACTCTCTGACCAATCTAGAGACTGGTGGCTTGTGGCGTGGCTCTATCGGAACCAAGGCCGCACCGAAGAAATGGGAGTTCGAACACAGAGCTCTCCGGCGTCGGTCCGGCTCGCCCGCTCGGTGATTTGCTCCTGTACGCTACGCGGCGGCACGCAAGATGTCAGTTCGGACGTTTCGGATATGGGCTTTATCGCGTGGAGTGACCGATTGATTGGGGCAGGCGAATGAGACGAATGACCTTCGCACGAAACGCTAAGGCGGGCTACGAAAATTGGCCCGGCCCGTCTCTCTCTCTGGGGGGAGTCTGTTGGGAATCGGATCCTGTATCAGCCGTGGTTCTAATACTATTCTTTTACCATTCTGTCACACGTTCTAATACCGTATTTTTCCGTGTATAACGCGCACCCATATTTAAGAGAGAAAAATTGGAAAAAAAGTTTTTTATTACACCTTTTTCAGATATGTGATATCCAACAAAGACCAAATGATAATAATGTATTATTCTAAATGTTCTTTAAATATTCTAAAGTAGACTAAAGATAAAATGCGTATACATTGCAAAAGACATATTAGTATTTTATATTTCGTAATAATCTTCAAACTCAGATTCACTGCTGTCTGACAAATTGATATTCTCTAATTGCTCTTCAATGTACTCCTCATTGTCACTCTCTGAAGAGTTCTCATAAATTGCGATATCTTCAGATCCATCCATAGCATTGCTGATACCACATTTTGTAAATGATTTCACAACAACTTCTGTTTTAACTCCCTGCCATGATTTAATGACGATGTCCTAACAAATGTTTCATTTCATAATTTATTCAATAATACCATGAAATATGTACCTAAAAGGGCACATTTGTATATTTAGGGGAGACAAAATTTTTACTACCCTTGTATAACGCGCACCCAGATGTTGGAGCTAAAAAAATTGGGAAAAAG
>NW_026686985.1:0-1120 GCF_943735745.2 Anopheles bellator | reverse complement strand
CCGAAGGGTGTTTCCTTTTCGGGCCTTTTGGGCTGCGCCGCGCGAAGGTAGCAGGCGCTCAACGGAAAACAACAAAACCTGGGACCGAGATTTAAAAAGGGAGAAGGATAGGACCAAAACCTCTACGATACTTTTAATTTCTTTAATGCACACCCACGTGGCCTCGACGGAGGACCGTGTTTAAGGGATTTGTTGAAAAAATAAACTCACGTAGCACTTCCGTATTCGGTAATATCGGTAAAGTGGCAACGATAATGTCGAAAAGCTTCAAATTACATCTGGTTTGTCAGGGGTCTTGATACGGACCGGAAGTCATGGTACTGACGTTGTCGGAGTGACAACAGCAGCCGGCAGCAATGTTTACAAGACAATTTAAATGTAATAGAATATTTAGCAAATGTTCCGAAGTCCGATGCTTTTTAATCCTTCAATTGTCCAACAATTTTAAGTGCATTTTCTTGCCTTAAAAGGTTACATGGCGACCATTGCGGATCGATATCGTCAGCCACAATTTATCACAATCACAATTGATCGATAAATCTTTCACCGTTTTTGTCGTTCTTTGATTTTCTCTCGTTTTATTGCTTATGTTGCGAGCCTAAGTGGCGAAAGATACACAATGGCTAAAAGTTGACGTTCTCCCGCTGCCAAAGGAATCCTTTCGCCTTGTGCAGCGTGATACAATGGACCGGCAACGACGATGATGACGATGTTTTAGCTCTGCTCTTCAATCTGCCGGCAGCATAATCCGTTCCCGCTGGATCACGTATAGCCGCCAGACGAGCCAAGGAGTGGAGTTTTGCCACCAAACCACGACTGGCTGGGCGTGTTTTAATCAAATGGTTAATATCGCTGAGCCCGCGAGGCGCTTCGTTTAAATTAAAAACTGGAAACTTTGCACAAACCACATTTTGCGCACTCCCAGCGGTGGTCGTAAGGTGCGGCCGGGCGACTAGCATGTGTATCTGCGTCAAACATGTCCGAACCGTTAAAAGATTAACTTTTGCCAGCTACGCGAAAGGTTCCGAAGGGCCACGGAGAGCGCATCGATCATCGGCCGGTCGCGGTTTGTTTTTTTTTTTTTTTTTTTTTTAATCTTAGAGGAACGGACCGGGCCGTA
>NW_026686984.1:0-1121 GCF_943735745.2 Anopheles bellator | reverse complement strand
GGTAAAAAGTAAGAAATAAAGTCAGTTCTATACTTGGACTCATAATTGGCGCAGCCGTACGGAGCCAGCTGAAGTGACGAAGTGTTAAACAGTGGAAAAATTGTGAACATTAAAAACGCAGTTAAAGTGATCCCGCAGAAATTATTAAATTATATAATTGCAGCATTCGCGATAAGAAGACTAATAAGTCATTGTTGAAGTCGAGGATCCCCCCGCAGAGTCACCTGGAGTACCAGCATCGTCAGCCCGGCTTACGCTACACACGACCGCAAGGTAAGGTTGAGTGTTTTATTCCTCTTAAACCTTACCAAAGCAAATCGGCACTACCAGATAGACCGATCCGCTTCCAGTAAATTGGCACTACCAGATAGACCAATGTACTACCCTTAAGAGCACTACCAGATAGACTCTTAAGAAAGGAAAATACATACTACCAGATAGGTGTATTTTCAATAGCTAGGGAGAACTACTAGATAGGGCCCAGCAAAAACAAAAATCGCAAAAACTTTGTTTGTCATCGCGTTTGCAAACCGATTGCGCACTACCAGATAGACGCATCGAAAAGTCAGTAATTCGCAGTGGAAACAGTGAAGTTATTTGCGTCCCTAATTATTTAGGTAGGGAAGTTCACCATTTAACTTTTGGTGAGCTTCTAGGGAGTGAATAAACTCTTTTGTGTTCTCTCCTAAATAAGAATTTCGCACTACCAGATAGACGAAATTCACGTGCTTAGCCACTACCAGACAGAGCTGTAAGCTTGGCCATCATTAATGCCAAATTTTAAGGACAAGGCCTTTAGAAAAGCACGGGAACTGCTTCAGCAACACGGTATCTCATCCGATACAAACTCTGAATCAGAGGAAAGTCTAAAGTCTGAAGAATATTCCCACATCCCTATTGCTAATTTAAATCTTTCCTTGGAAAACCTAAGTATGGAACATCAAAACCAACTCAACCCACTACAGGGAATTAATGACCAACTGGCTCAAATAATGAGAGCCATAGAGGCCATAAATTTGAGACAAAACCTATACGAGTCGCGTCTCAATACGAGCAGTGCTCAACAAGTGATTGATCAGGAGATCCCTGCTCATCAAAGTACTCACATGCACACACGTGCC
>NW_026686983.1:611-1122 GCF_943735745.2 Anopheles bellator | reverse complement strand
AAGCGTTCCACATTTTTTCTTCCCCAAAAATATTACAATATAAGCACCATACAGGATGCAGGATATATAAGAAATATATATTTCAGTACAACAGGAATAATGCAAAAATAACTTATTCTTCCACGAAAGCAGCTGTAAGTTGCAATTTTGACATCAAACCAAATCAAATCCACATTTTTTTGTTAGCGTTTGTTAAATAATAACCGAATTATTTCTATATCGAAAATGCATTTGTATATTTTATCAAATTGTTTTTATTTGTGTGAATGACATCTGAAATATTTAAACTTTATTCAAATCCTAATAATAATCCTACTTACGTGTTATATTGACTGATCATTTAAAGATCAATGTTAATTTCAAGTATGTCAAAGGTGCTACTTGAAATATCTTTGGAAAGGTTCCAGAGACCAGCGGAGTTAATAAAAACAGGTTTAATCAGCACTTGAATAAACAGATTTGACTCAATAATAACAGATCTTATTTCAGTATGATGAGTGCTGCTAAAATA
>NW_026686983.1:0-511 GCF_943735745.2 Anopheles bellator | reverse complement strand
AAGCGTTCCACATTTTTTCTTCCCCAAAAATATTACAATATAAGCACCATACAGGATGCAGGATATATAAGAAATATATATTTCAGTACAACAGGAATAATGCAAAAATAACTTATTCTTCCACGAAAGCAGCTGTAAGTTGCAATTTTGACATCAAACCAAATCAAATCCACATTTTTTTGTTAGCGTTTGTTAAATAATAACCGAATTATTTCTATATCGAAAATGCATTTGTATATTTTATCAAATTGTTTTTATTTGTGTGAATGACATCTGAAATATTTAAACTTTATTCAAATCCTAATAATAATCCTACTTACGTGTTATATTGACTGATCATTTAAAGATCAATGTTAATTTCAAGTATGTCAAAGGTGCTACTTGAAATATCTTTGGAAAGGTTCCAGAGACCAGCGGAGTTAATAAAAACAGGTTTAATCAGCACTTGAATAAACAGATTTGACTCAATAATAACAGATCTTATTTCAGTATGATGAGTGCTGCTAAAATA